>NW_027507718.1:190642261-190939761 GCF_037356315.1 Lithobates pipiens | reverse complement strand
CTCGCCGCACAGCACATCTCACCTCGCCGCACAGCACATCTCACCGCACAGCACATCTCATCGCACAGCACATCTCACCTCACCGCACAGCATATCTCACCTCACCGCACAGCACATCTCATCTCACCTCACCTCACCTCACCGCTCATCACATGTCCCCCTCACCACACCGCAAAGCACAGATCCACCACAGTACAGCGCCCATGTACTTACCACTGAGCAGTAGCTTCTTTCTTTATCTTCCAGGGGCTTGTTCTCTGTGATGATGCTGCTGCTATCAATACTAGATGAATACTGGCAACAAAGGCCACGTTGCCCTTATTTAAAATGGCGCTGGCCGGCGCCGCCTTGTATTGCGTAATTTCCGGTTTGGAAATAACGCGATACTACAGCCCAGCAGCCCTTAGTGCCTTCTGGGATTGATAAAAAACATCTCCCAGGAGGCATAGCGGATGGGGGATGACGCGTTCAGGCCGCGGCTGGAAACAGGAAGCAAGACAACTATTAAAGATAAAACTGAGTTTAAAAAAAAAAATTATATGCCAAATGTGTTTAAGGGGCCAGAGAAGAAGGGGATGCAGGGCACTTGAAAAAGAGGGTGGAGCTCCACTTTAAATACTCAGTTCCCAAAATGTTATACTAATTTTGTCCAAAAATGTTGGTGTCTAATCTGCTTGCAATGTTGATTTGTCAAATTACTAATTTTTGTTCTTGTTTCACTACACAGTGCCCTTCAACGCCACAGGAATGGCAGACTGTGGCCTCCCACTTTGCCAGTTTAATTCAAGTTGTGCCTTTTTCAACAACAGTGCAAACCCAAGTTCAGAGCGAGATGAGGGGACAGTCTCTTCTTCAAATAATCATATTATTTTTTTATTTTATTTTTTCTTCTTCTCTTTCTTTTTCCTTTTCTTCTTTCTTCTTTTTTCTCTACTCTTTTATTATCTCTCTGAAAAGAGTGAAAATGGGAAAGACGGTTCCCCCCCCCCTCGAGATGGGCAGTGCTAGGGGGGTTTGGTACTAGGGAGACCCCAGATCTCGGCATTATTCTTCTTTTTTTTTTCTCCCTGATACTTCTTAAAGGTGGAAAGCCTGATTATTATTGTCTGTATACTCTTAATAAGGTTTACTTATCTGCCTTATGTTTTGTACTTACCTTCCTGTATTGTACCTTGGGGACTGTCTTCCCTTGCTTGGAGCTGAATAAAATTATATTTGAAAAAAAAAAATAATCATATTATGTTGTGGGTCTGCCACACACACACCTTGTTTTTGTAACTAATGTATGTAGTGCATTACTGACCAAAATCGTGCTCATTTTCAGCACCATGGCAGGAAAATGGCATGATTGTCCAAATTTACACCTCACTGTGGGTGTTTTTTACTAAAGGCACATCCACTATGCACTACAAGTGCACTGCAAACGTACACCTGAAACTGCACTTGGAGTGCAAAGTGGAGTTTCCTTTAGTAAATCACACTCCTTCTCAGCACAAACTAAAATTTTACTACAAATACATTTTTGGCGCAATGAAAAAGGAAGCCACACGTTGTTGATAATTAAACTTTTTAATACAAGCACATTCACATGTGCGTTTAGAAAAGGTTTTTACAACAAACCAAGAAATTGTGTGTATCAAAAACAGAGTTTAATCAAAATTTGGTTTACTTGGTGTTTTTGTGTAAACAGGCATGTATCAAACCGTAAAATAAAGAACACAGGAACTTACAAAGTTCAACTTTGAAAAGTGAAGACAATATCAGACATGAGTATGTACAAACTGGGCTGATATTGCCTTCATCACATGGGGTGTGACCCCTGAAAAATCTAAATTTGGAAGATGCACACAGTGTGTCAACATGTGCTATCTCCCATCATGGGGGATCAATGTACATGCTTTGGGGCTGCAACCCCTTCATCTCAGCAACTTTACCCAAAACGCATACATTGATCCCCCATGATGGGAGATAGCGCATGTTTACACACTCTGTGCATCTTCCAAATTTGTAATTTCGATAAATACAAAAGTGGTGTTTTAAAATATCAAAAATAAAACCCCATCTAGTTTTTTCTGTTTCACACTCTCCCGAAAACATCAATGATGTTCTTCATTTTATTTTTAACATCATTGATGTTTTGCTGTATATTTTCCAAATCCAGATTGCACCCCATTATCTCCCCAATCAGGATCTGGGCACTTTTACTGGTAAAACGGGAATCTTCTTCCACATCACCTACAAAACAAAGCAAAAAAACACACCATGTAATAAAAATATGGTGACATACATTGATAAGCTTACCGGAATCTGTGTTCTCCGACACTCACCTGTTGTGGTGACAATTTGCCCAACCTCGACGATCTCTCCTTCCTCCTCCTCCTGCTCCTCTGTTTCTGGTTTTCGAAGTTGCCCTTCTTTGGGAGGGGTGTGGTCCCTGGTGTCCACATACTTGCCGAGTCTTCTCTCCCCTATGAGAATGTAAAAATAAAAAAATTATCACACAGAGGGCAGAAATAGGAATATGAAACATTGCTTGGAAGTGTTGTACAATTGTTTTTTGGCCGAGTTCAAAGGTGAGAACATTATTGTGGACACTTTGTTAAGCTGGAATACTTACCTGCAGAACGATGTTTCTTACGAACGAATTAAATCATGAACTTGAAAGTGGCCATTTTAAAATGCACTACATGAAATCAAAGCACATGGAGCAGTATGCAAGCAAGAATAATCATATGAACACACGACAACTACTTACTTTTTTTTAAGAACACGCTTGATCCTTCTGTACTGCTCGTGCTCCCTCAGTTTCAGGTCTGACCAGCGTTTTCTCAGTTGATCCTTGGATCGGCGTACCCCAAAATTCTTATGAAGACTCTTCACAACTTTAGTCATGATCTTGGCCTTTGATATTTGGGTTTGGGTAAGGTCCATACTTCCCATCATAGTCGGTCCTGTTCAATATGTCCACCATTTCCAACATCTCTCCAAAAGACATATTTGAGGCCTTAAATCTTCTCTTCCTGGATTGGGACATTTCAGGCTCCGGGCTTTCCTCACCCTCCTCCTCGTTAGTGGAACTATTATTAGTGCGCACCTGCATTCTCTCCGCCATGTGCTCTCCCCACTGCGCCGGAAGCGAAGGGGCGGGGAATAGTCTAGAAAGAACACCAGGGGCGGGCGGAGTTTCACGCAAGAGCATTATATATAAAACGCAACACGCGTGTATCGTCCGTACGATCTGGGAAGAGAGTGAGGCACGGACGCGACGACCGTGCAAACAAAGGTAAAATTTTTAACTTGGTGCATCACTAGACTAGACTGCTTCTATCTAGGCCGATGTTGGGACAAGATTAGGAGGGTTTTTAATGGCATTATTAATATTTGAGGGTTTGTCTTGTGTTGTGTCTTGCAGACAATATGGATCCATTCAAAAAACTAAATTTTATGGGGCTATTCTTCGAACTATACAAGGAGATGCCCTGCCTGTGGCAGTTCCACAACGAGTTTTACAACGACATAACAAAGAGGAACGCAGCACTGGAGAAACTGCTTTCTTTGGTACGGATCATGGTCCCCATGGCAGACATGGCCTATCTGAAAAGGAAAATTGGGGCCATGAAGATTACATATCTCAGGGAGAGAAAGAAGCACCTGGAGTCCTTGAGAGCAGGAGATCCAGATGCCGTTTATTACCCCAGGATGGTTTACTTTGACAGGCTGCATTTTCTGGTAGACCTGGGGGTACCCAGGCCACCACTCTCCAGTCTTCCTTCAAGGCATCCTTCACCCCCAGCTGAGGCTTCCAACGTCCAACCTGGGCCTTCCAGGCAGCAACATGTGGTGGGGCCCAGCTTGAGACCGGTATTGCATTGTTGAACATATTTCTTGTGTTACATTTAATGATGTTAACTAGATGTTCTTATTGATCAGTAAGTTGTGATTTAACAAAGTGGTTTACATATCAAGAGACAGTAGTGACCAAAAATGATTGGGACGGGAAAGAAAAATGCTGGGCTCAGAATGATAGTCTGTTCTATTTGGTAACATTCAATTTGCAAAAGCCAGGAGCACAAAATGGTGTGATTGATGATCAAAAAAACTAAAACTATGTCCCCTTTTCATACACAGGAAGACCTCAGTCGGGGGGAGGCTGTGGAAAGTGGCAGCCAGGAGGTCGACCAACGCCCTCCTTCTCCTCCTCCTGCCCCAACTACAGGAGCCGAGCCACAGCCTTGAAGGGTGCCTGGTGGGAAGTGCCTAAGGAAGACGAGTGAGTGATGGCCTGGGTTCAGTCTGGTCTACCAGAAGATGCAGCCTCTTGAAGAACAACATCCTGGCGACATAAATGGCATCTGAATTTCCTGTTCTCTAGGACTTCTGGACCAGACTTCTCTCCCTGAGATATGTACTCCTCAGGCCACCAATTTTTCTTATTCTAATTTGTTCATGTCTGCCCTGGGGGCCAAAGGCTGCACCAAAGTAACAAGTTTCTCCAGCGCTGCGTTCCTCTTTTTATTTTATTGTGACCAAAATAAAGTTTTTTTTTGTTTGATGAAATACTTGTGTATGTGTTTTCCTTCCAAAAGGCCAGTTTATTTGTGAGCAGGCAGGTACATTTCAAAAATACAAAGTGAAATGAATAACAAGGGGTACCAACACTAAACAACCTCCTGTAGATTAAAAACGAAAAACCAAAGATAAAAAATACAATAATGTTGTTGTGGTAAGTTTACACACAAAAAAACACACCAAATAAAGGAGAAATTAGCAAACTTTCTTTAACCACTTTCAGACCGGACCAATTTGCTGGTCAAAGACCAGACCACTATTTGCGATTCGGCACTGCGTCGCTTTAACTGACAATTGCGCTGTCGTGCGACGTGGCTCCCAAACAAAATTGACGTCCTTTTTTTCCCACAAATAGAGCTTTCTTTTGGTGGTATTTGATCACCCCTGCGGTTTTTATTTTTTGCGCTATAAACAAAAATAGAGCGACAATTTTGAAAAAAACGCATTATTTTTTACTTTTTGTTATAATAAATATCCCCCAAAAATATATAAAAAAACATTTTTTTCCCTCAATTTAGGCCGATACGTATTCTTCTACATATTTTTGGTAAAGAAAATTGCAATAAGCGATTATTGATTGGTTTGCGCAAAAGTTATAGCGTTTACAAAATAGGGATAGTTTTATAGCATTTTTATTAATAATTTTTTATTATTTTTTTTTACTAGTAATGGCAGCGATCTGCGATTTTTATTGTGACTGCGACATTGTCGGGGACCCATCGGACATTTTTGACACATTTTTGGGACCATTGTCATTTATACAGTAATCACTGCTATATAAATGCAGTGATTCCTGTGTAAATGACACTGGCAGTGAAAGGGTTAACCAGTGGGTGGCAGTGTAGGGGTTAAGTGTTCCTAGGGGCGTGTTACTAACTGTGGGGGGTTGGGCTTTCATTTAGTGTACACTGATCTCTGCTCCAATCACATGGAGCAGAGATCAGCGTCACTAGTTGCTAGGCAGAATGGAAAAATGTTGTTTACACAGCATTTCCTCCATTCGGCCGCTCCATGAAACGATCGCGGGGATGCCCGCGGCGATCGAGTCCGCGGGTCCCGCGACCGGACTCACGGGGGTCCCGACCAGCGCGGGAGCGCGCCACCGGCGGCGCGCTCCCGATGGCAGGGCGGCATCGAATATTGGACGTACCTGTACGCCAATATGCCTGCCCGTGCCATTCTGTCGACGTACATCGTCGTGCGCTGGTCGGGAAGTGGTTAAAGGAGATTTTTAGGAAATCAAAAAAAAATAAACACCCAAAAAAGAATAAACAAAATCTAAAATTGTGTAGATGTGGCGCAAACTAAAATTGTATTGCCGAAATGGTTAAAAAAAGAGTCATGAAATACGTTCGGGAGAAGTGTGTGTGACTATGAGCATCAAAAGAAGTTCCTTCTTGCAGCATTGTAAAGAACAAGAGAATGCGCTTCATGAAAGAATTTTTAACATTGCAGCGTGACGAATGTGCTATATCGCTTACGAGCAGTAGTTTTCCCTGAACTAGCGCTTCCGTGTCGGAATTTGAATGTGAGCATGCGTGGCACTTTGTCTGTCGGAGTAGGTTACACATGATCGGAGTAGGTTACACATGATCGGAGTATGTCCGATTGGACCAGTTTGTCGTAAAATAATTCCAGCAAGTTGGAAAATTCGGTCCGACAGATATTCCGACGGAAACAGTCTGATGCATACCACACACAGTCGGATTATCCGACAAAACGGTCCGATAGGACACATTCAGACAGATTCTCCGACCGTGTGTACAAGGGCTAAGAGATGCTCAGCCCCGTACAGAATGAAGAAGTATTTACCTTTCTGTACTAGCACTGAGCTGTGTCCCTATTGGTGGATAGGCACAGGCAAGTCTGACAGTTACACAGGGATAGGTGCATGGCCCTGTAAAAAAAAACGAGCATCACACTTGTGGCACCATTGTTAGGCCCCATTCACGCTGTTACAATACGTTTGTCGCAAGTTTTTGTCATGCAACAGCAGAAGGCAGTCTATTCCTTGAAATAAGCTACCCTATGTGCGCCAAAGGAAACTCCAAGACCTTTTCCTGTGTTGAGCCTTGTATGTTTTTTTTACCACACGTTTTGGCAAGCTAGTTGTTCATTTTGCTGCATGACAAAATTCACACAGATGTAAATGGGAGCTTAAAACGGAACATTACCCAAAAGGGAAAATTTGCCTTTCCCTTCAACTCTCCCTTTCTATACCAACTTTGAAATGTCCTTTTTTTGGGGGGGGCAGGCACTTGATTATGACAGGTACCCACTCCCACCTTGCACTCTGACCGTCTAGGTCAGTGATGGCGAACCTTGGCACCTTAGATTTTTTGGGTACTAGATTCCCCATGATGCTCAACTACACTGCAGAGTGCATGGGCATCATGGGCACCTATACGGTGTGCAGTCAAGTTATGATAGAGCTGGCCCAGGGACCCCACGGTCCCCCAGCCATCTCTATGGTCCTGGGAGGCCGGAAGAGAGGCCATGACGTCACTTTCGGGTTCTGGCAGATTTAATCACTGACTTTTTTTCTAGAAAGCAGAGATCAATGTTTTTTCTTCATCTGATGCTTTCCAGAATAGAGGAGCCAACTGGGATTTTATAGACCCCAGATGTCTCCACAAAGAGGACCCGTTATGCCTCATTTTTATCACAAAGGATGTTTACATGTCTTGTGGTATGAATAAAAATGACAAAACATAATAATTTAAGGGTAAAAATAATAAAATAAATACATTTAAATTTTTTTTTTCTTACATCAGGGGACACAGAGCCATAGTACTTACTATGCGGGTTATAAAGCCACTGATAGGTGATAGACACTGGCACGCCCTAAGGCAAGAAGTGTACTCCCTATATAACCCCTCCCACTACTGGGAGTCCTCAGTTTTTTTCGCCAGTGTCTAAGGTGTTGAACACGGTAAAGATGTGCTGCGCTGAGCTCCACTGGAAGCTTCCTTGCTGGGGCTAGCCATGCTGATCAGATCCGTTCTGATGTCCTTTCATGGGCTAAATGGATGGTACCCGGGCCTCGTGTCTGAAGAAATTAGGTTTTGCTTGCAAACGCTTCTCTTTAGAGAGCTGGACCCTGGGATCCCGTACTTTTTGGTAGTAAGGCCATAAAGTTTTTACTGGCAGGGTGCTGTCCTAAAAGGTCTCGGAGCCCACCGTGAAGGGTGAAGGTTTTTATCTCAGATAAACCCGAGGAAAAGGTAAGGGAGATTTTCTCAGGAATTTCTCCTTCTATGTATAATGTTGTCATGCCTATGTGTCGCCACTGGGGGCTGTATTGACCACTCCCCGCCTGATACTGGAAACAGCACAGAAGCCTTCATTTCTCCTCTCCTCCGGCCACAACAGATCCTTTTTTTCCCCTTCGGGGGATAGGATGCCAATATATATATATATATATATATATATATATATTATTTTTTTTTGCAAAAAAGGAGACAGACTGCGGCCACTTAGCGGAGGGTTTACCCCCCCAGGACGCTGATCGTGTGGGAAAGGACTTTCCTTTGAAAGGAAAGGGGGGGCCGTAATTTGCACGGGGGCGTCAGATGCCGGCCACATGTGCAGGAAGTTGATTTAAGTGCTATGTGTGTGAAGCTGCTGCTAGCTGTGGAGGGACAGAGCAGGAGAATGGATTGTTCAGGTTATTGACACAGGCATTTCCCTTTGACAAATTATACTTTACCGGGCTACGATTAATAGCAGCTAATGGTGCTGAACTATAGCTTAGCAGTGTACATTGTTTTGCTGGTAGTGCCTCTGCTTTATGCTTCAGGCTATGAGTGGTAATGGGACTAGGAACTTCTATAAAGGGGTCAATGGTTTTCACTATAAATTAAATCAATTTCCAAAAGAATGTCATCCTCCACCGAGAGGGATGTGGCTGGTCAGATTGAGCCGTCAGAGGAAACTGTTGTTGCATAAAACACTTCAGTCGCTGTATATATCATACAAACAGGGACGGACTGACCATTGAGCCACTCGGGCACTGCCCGAGGGCCCCGTGCCACTAGGGGGCCCCATCAGGGTTGCCAGCCTCAGTAAAACCAGGGAAAGTATGTAAAAAAAAAAAAAAATGGGTGTTTTTTTTACATCTGTCTCTGAAATGTCCCTTACCAACATCCTTTTGGTCTAAAAATCCTTAGATCATAGCTACCCCACCTCTCCAGTACCTTCTCAGCCAATAGAAACATGTCTGTGTATACTATGTGATTGTATACTGTGTGTGTTTGTGTATACTGTGTGGCCCCATAATGTCTGATTGCCCAGGGCCCCCATGAGTTGTCAGTCCGCCCCTGCATACCAAAAGGTTTTTTCTTCTACCATTTGTAATTTGGAAAGAAGATTGATGCTATGATGTCTCTCCATAGTGGGGCTAAACATAGCAGATTCCCATCTAGTGCTCAGGACCCTCTTAGTGTGGTGCAGGAGGCTAGGGATCAGGTAGATCTTCCCAAATATTTGGAAGATACTTATCCTCTTCTGAGGATCCTAATATGGAAGGAGTAGCATCACAAGACAGGTTGCTTGTGTACTCCCTTACTCAACCTTTTTGTTGCCTGCAGCATAGGCCCTTGAGGAACCTACCTCTAATTTGGTTCATTAGAACCTCCCCCATCTGGGGATGTTTTTTCCTATTCATGCATGGCTAAAAAAGCTTATGTATTCTGAATGGGAACATCCGAATAAACAATATTATCCTCCCAATAAATTCTCCATACTTTAACCTACGGAAGAGGATTTCTATGAAGAAAATGGGGGGTGTTCCAGCAATTGATGCTGTAATAGCCTCAGTGAGCAAGAATCTCACATGTCCGGTGGATAATGCACTGATGTTAAAGGATCCAACAGATAAAAAGTTGGAACTTCTTACTCAAAACAATATGCCTTTAGCAAGTTCAGTAGCGCAGCCGGTTCTTGCTGCAATTGGTGTATCCCAGTCCATCAAGGAACAGTTTGTGGAGATACCTGAAATTCTGCCTGATCAGCAGGCCCAGCAATGGGCAGATGCACTATGTCTCAAAGTAGATGCTATGAAAGACTATCATTTAAGCCTCATGGCTTATGCTTGGACCAGTGCATTCTCGCAGAGTTCTGTGGCTGAAAAATTGGTCAGCCGAAGCACCGTATAAAAAGCTCTTAGCCAGTTTTCCCTTTCATGGTGTACGGCTATTTAAAAACGATCTGCATAAGTACATCCAAAGGACCTCTAATGGGAAAAGCTCTCTTTTACCAGTAAAGAAGTTGTTCAAATATTTCTCCTTTAATCGTGCTGCCTCTTCTGTGCCAGGGGCATCAGCCTCTAGGCAGTCTCGACGGCCACAACCGTCAGGTTGAAGGGGAAGTTCCCAAGGGCAGCACCAGGATCAGAAGAGATCTTGGGGCAGAAAGCCCATAAAGCAGAATGATAAAGGCTCCTCATGAAGGGGTGCCCACGTTCATTCGGGTGGGAGGAAAGGCTCCTGCAATTCTCAAGATCTGGCAAGAACATGTCAAGACAGATGGGTGGTTTCTGCAGTCTTTTTCTCTAGGTTACGACTAGAGTTCAGAGAGTTTCCATCTCCTCGTTTTTTCTAAGGGAAAATGTTCCCAAGGATCCAGAGAAAAGGAAGTCTCTCTTTCTGGCCTCTGGATCATCTATTATCCCAGTCGGTGATGTCAGAGGTTTCCTTAGTGGAACAGGGCACAAGGTTTGGTTCAAACCTTTTACGGTTCCAGAACCAAACGGAGAGGTAAGACCCCTTCTAGACCTCAAAAATCTGGATAGGCACTTAAACATCCTATCCTTTCGCACAATCCGATCGGTTGTGTCCATCCTGCAAGGAGGGGAGTTTTTCAGCTTAATCGAAAGCAATAATGCAAATCTCTATGTGTTACATTTTCCCTCTCACCAGAAATGTCTGCGCTTTGAAATATAAAATCATCATTTCAGTTGTGGCCCTGCCATTCGGTTTAGCCACAGTACCACAGGGGTTCTGAAAGATTCTGGCACCTTCTTTAACCAGATTAAGGCCTCAAGGCATAACGGTCCTAGCCTATTAAGAAGATCTATTTTTAATAGATCATTCGGTTTCAGGTCTAAACCAGAGTCTGATCACAGCTGTAACTACCTGGAATCTCTGGGTTGGATATTCAACCTAGGAAGCTCCTCCTTAAAACCATCAAGGAGATTACAGTACTTGGGGCTGGTTATAGATACTGTACAGAAGAAGGTAGTCCTACCCCAGACAAGAATCAGTTCCATTGTACAACTAATTCAACTTATCAAAACAAAGAAAAATCCTTCCATTCGGATGTGCATGAGATTGTTAGGGCAAATGGTGGCCTCCTTCGAGACCGTCTCTTAGCCCCTGTACACACGGTCGGAGATTTCCACAACCAAATCCGTCGGATTTTGCCCGTCAGATTTTGTCCGTCGGATCTTGTCTGAAACTGTTGCATACACACGGTCGGACAAAGTTGGCGAAAAATCAGATCTTTCAGAACGTGATGACGTAATTTCATTACGATGGGACTACATTCAGGCTAGTAGCCAATAGCTTTGATGTAGGAATTTGATCTGAGCATGCGTGGCACTTGGTCCGATCAAAATTCTCTACACATGATCGGAGTATGTCCGATCAGCCCAGTTGGTCGGGAAATATTTCCAACATGTTGGAAAATTGGGTCGGATGGATATTCGGACGGAATCAGTCTGATGCATACCACACACAGTCGGATTATCCGACGACACGGTCCGATAGGACACATTCCGATGGATTCTCTGACCGTGTGTACAAGGGCTTACACGCAGTTTTCACTCAAAAAACTGCTTCAAAACACCATCCTGTTGGTCTGGAATAAAATGATTCAGGCCTTGGTTGTTTACAATACGCTTGGCTTCTGACATAAGTCAGAGCCTAAATTGGTGGTTGTTATCCAGCAAAACGAAAAATCTTTTCTAACATTATCCTGGAAAGTGTTAACAGATGCCAGCCTTCTAGACTGGGGAGCAGCCCTGGAAGAAGATTCAGTCCAGGGGAGATGGTCCAGGTTAGAGGACCTTGCCTATCAACATTTTGAAAGATTCGGGCAGTACGTCTGGCCCTAGAATCTGGGACGTTCAGACAACGGCACTGTCCTGTCAGGTTTCAGTCCGACAAGGCCACGGCGGTGGCTTACATCACTCACCAGAGGCCCAAAGAGAGGTGAATAATGTTCTAGATTGGGCAGAACATAACATTCCTTGCCTAGCAGCAATTTTCCTTTCAGGAATAGAGAATTGGCAGGCGGACTACTTGATTCGCCAACAATTATTTCCGGGAGAATGATCTGGGGCATTAGTGGGTATGAGATGGGGTATTCTGGACGTGGACCTATTCGCGTCAAGATTCAACAACAAAGTCAACAACTTTGTGTCGAGAACAAGGGATCCGCTAGCAGGCGGAACAGATGCATTAGTCTTCCCATGGGATCAGTTTTCACGATCTATGCATTTCCTCCAGTTCTACTACATCAGCGCTTTCTCCGCAGGATTAAGCAGGAACGAAAGGAGGTGATTCTGGTGGCCCCAGTGGGTCCCAGAAGATCTTGATTTACCAAGATTATAAGGATGGCAGTAGGAGTCCTTTAGACTCTGCCATTATAGCTAGACCTTCTCGCACAAGGTCCGGTATTTCATCCTACCTTACGGACGAAAAATTTAACAGGTTTGACTGTTGAATCCCACCTTATAAAAGATCGTGGGTGATCACCTTCAGGTAGTGTCTACTTTGATTAATGCCAGGAAGCAGGCTTCCAGAATCACTTAATATAGAGTCTGGAAGGCATATGTTTCTTGGTGTGGATCCAGGGGTTGGCACCCCAGGAAGTATGTCATAGGCAGGATCCCCGATTTCCTGCATATGGGATCTGAAATGAAGCTGGCCTTGACTTCTATCAAAAGCCAGATCCCGGCCTTGTCAGTGTTTTTTTTCAATGGCCTCTTGCTTCCCACTCTTGGTGCGTAGCTTATTCAGGGGGTAACACAGATTAATCCCCTTATCAAGGCACCTCTAAATCCTTGGGAATTAAAATTGGTCTTATTGGCTTTGCAGAATCAAAATTCCCTTGGCTCCTTTTGACAAGAAAGATAATCTTTCTGGTTGCCATTTCTTCTGCTAGAAGAGTATCGGAACTAGCGGCTCTGTCTTGTAAAGAGCCATATTTGATCATGCATAAAGATGAGGTGGTTTTATGTCCTCACCCTGAATTCCTACCAAAAGTGGTAACAGGTTTTCATTTAAACCAAGATATTATTCTTCCTTCTTTCTCCCAGAGCCTCAATCTAGGGAAGAGAAGGCACTACATTCCCTTGATGTAGTAAGAGCGATCAGAGTTTATTTAAGGGCGACCGCTCAGGTTCGCAAAACGCGTTTTGTATGTACTGCCAAATGTGGACAGGCAGCATCAAAATCCGCTATTTTCCAAATGGATTCGTCAAGTGATTGCTCAAGCTTCAGCTTAAAGAAGACAATTCTTTCTTCCTTCTTATGTTAGAGCACACTCATCCAGGGCGATTAGTGCCTCTTGGGTGGTGCATCATCAGGCCTCTATGGCTCATATCTGTAAGGCCGCGATTTGGTCTTCGGTTCAAACGTTTATCAGGATTTTATCAAATCGATATTAAAGGTCATGAGGATATTGCCTTTCGGCGCAGTATACTGCAGGCTGCAGTACGAGTCCTCTGGCCTCCTGTTTTTTTGGTTGCGTCTTCCTCCCTTCAGTTGCCATTGCTATGGGACATCCCACATACTAAGTATTATGGCTCTGTGTCCCCTGATGTAAGAAAAAAAAAAACAGGATTTTTAAAATAGCTTACCTGTAAAATTGTTTTCTTTGATGTACATCAGGGGACACAGAGGTCCCTCCTTTCTTGGTATACACTTGTATTGCTTGGCTACAAAACTGAGGACTCCCAGTAGTGGGAGGGGTTATATAGGGGGTACACTTCTTGCCTTAGGGCATGCCAGTGTCCATCACCTATCAGTGTCCCTATAATCCACATAGTAAGTACTATGGTTCTGTGTCCTCTGATGTACATCAAAGAAAAGGATTTTACAGGTAAGCTATTTTAAAAATCCAGTTTTTAGGCACCCCCGTCCTCACGCACAGAAGTGAACACATACATAGGTCATATACACACACATGTAAACAGTGTTTGTGAGGTATGGCCGCAAATGTTATAGGGATAGCAATAATTCTAGTGCTAGACATCCTGTGTAAATCTAAACTGGCTATCTGTAAAAAAATGTTAAAGCATTGCCTATGGAGGTTTTAAATAGGGGTTCAACAAAAATTTTCTGAAACATATTGGCCAAAAATTGTGTTTTCACAGGCGGCCGAAAGAAAAAAAATGCCGATAATGAAACCGATAATAGTGGTGTTCCGCCCCGGGTGCCACATGTGTCATCCTGGCGAGTCCTCCCCTCTCCTCTCCACTCCAGGCATTGGTAGGCTGCATCTCATGGGCCCTGGTAAGGTTGCATCTCATGGGCACCGGTGAGGGTGCATCAATCTCTTGTATCATGTCTGCTGTCCCTGACCATCTCCTGCATCGTCTGCAGTCTCTGATCATCTCCTGCATCATGTCTGCAGTCTCTGACCATCTCCTGCATCATGTCTGCAGTCTCTGACCATCTCCTGCATCATGTCTGCAGTCTCTGACCATCTCCTGCATCATGTCTGCAGTCTCTGACCATCTCCTGCATCATGTCTGCAGTCTCTGACCATCTCCTGCATCATGTCTGCAGTCTCTGACCATCTCCTGCATCATGTCTGCAGTCTCTGACCATCTCCTGCATCATGTCTGCAGTCTCTGACCATCTCCTGTATCATGTCTGCAGTCTCTGACCATCTCCTGTATCATGTCTGCTAGAGGTGCACTGAATGGTAATTTTGCTAATACTATTAGCAAAGCGTTTAAGTAAGAGATTGCAGACATGATGCAAGAGATGGTAAGATACTGAGGACATGATACAAGAGATGGTTAGAGACTGCAGACTGAATTTTTCTTGAGCTTTTCTTGCACTTAAAAGGTGGCCAACAATAAATTCATATTAAATTTAAAATGTAAGTTCACCTTTACAGAAAATCTGGAAGATGAAAATACACTGGACCTCCTTCCCATCACACCTGGCCCCACTAACCTGGAATCCGGCTATCTCGTGTTCTGACAGATCGTATAGCCGCTTTACCAGTTCAGGGATTTGAAATCCCTGCAGCTTTCTTTCCTCTTTGCCTGTGGTGACAGGACGGGCTAGGCGGGTTATGATTGGTCGGCGAAAGCCCATGTGACGGCGCCGAGCAATTAGAATGCTCCCTTCTAATTGTACCTTTTATGAGGTATGTTTAGGAAATTAAGCCGAGGGGATTTCTAAGCCCAGAGCGGTGAGGCGGGGCTATATGACATCCTATAGCAGGTGATCGCAGGCTCCAGTTCAGCGGGAGGGGGGGGGGGTGAAGAGGGGGTCCAGTGTAAGTTCACCTTACAGAAATTACCCTCCTTACCCTTTAAATTGATGATGTTAATTAAAAGGTTGAATATAATACAATTATATATAAAAATATAAATATATTTATAGCGGAGGGGCCTGCTGGGGTCGTTCCTCACCGCTGTGACCCGCCACCATCTTGAGGCCTGTCATTTTCAGCTAAGTGCATCCTGCATTTTTGGTTTCGGTAACAAAATTTCCATTCGGTGCACCCCTAGTTTTGAAGTATCAGGTTTTGTCGCCATTCCACGAGCATGCGCAATTTTAAAGCGTGACGGGTTAGGTATCCTTTTACTTGCCATAACATTTTATTATTATTACTATACAGGATTTATATAGCGCCAACAGTTTACGCAACACTTTACAACATGAGGGCAAACAGTACAATTACAATCCAATTCAATACAGGAGGAATCAGAGAGCGCTGCTCGTTAGAGCTTACAATATAGGAGGGAGGGTCAAGTGATACAAAAGGTAATAGATGTGGGGGATGATTTGATGGAGAAAGTAAAAGTACAGTTGTTAGGTGGGGGCTGGATAGGCTTCTCCAAAGAGGAGGGTTTTCAGGGAGTGTCTAAAAGCAAGCAGAATAGGAGATAGGACAGATTGGGGTAGGGAGTTCCATAGGATGGGAGAGTCTTGGGAAAAGTCCTGGGAGGCGAGCATGGGAGGAGGTAATGAGGGAACTACAGAAAAGGAGGTCTTAGGAGGAACATAACATCTTTTATATTTTACAAAAAAATTGGGTTATTTATTATTTGTATTAAAATTCATTAAACGTTTGGGGGCGTGTCCGGATGTAGACACCACTGGATGTTCTCCACTGCGGCACTTCACCATCATCCTAATCTGATAGACTACATCCTACTCCTGGAACTCAGACCAGCTCCTCCTACCTGAGGAGCTCCAGCATCCTTTATGCAGACAGTTGTTTTTTGACCCCGCTTCCCCATTGAGTCACCTCCCCTTCCCTCTTTCAGGTCCTGGTGAGGACTGCTGCTGGTTGCGATAACCCCCCTTTGGTTGTTTTGGTGCAGGATGTGACCATGCTAACTGCAATTTGAAGGGTTTTACTGTTGGTAAGTTCTGGGTATAGGCCCAATCTGATCACTCCTCTGTTCTTCGGGATATCATCAGATAGGGGCAGGTCTGACACCCCGGTGTCATTACAGGTATTGCTTATAAGTTCTGTAAAATGTTTATGTTTCTTTGTTTTTCTGGTATTCCATTGGTCACAATTCTACCTGCCGCAGGTATTTGCTGCTCCTGAGATGCACACACGCGCCTGTTTTGGCCCTCCTCTCCTCCCCTGCCAAACCCCTACACCATGGCGACACGTGATACCCCCGCCTTCAGTGTGCTGTCCTGGAATGTCCGGGGACTTAATTCCAAGTTTAAGAGAGCGGTGCTCTTCAAATACCTCAAATTACATTCCCTACATATAATAATTCTGCAGGAAACGCATCTCATGGGCGGCAAACTTCTGGCATTGAGAAAACCATGGATCCAGAGGGCCTTCCATGCCTCTTACTCCACGTATACGAGGGGGGTCACCATACTGATCAGTAAATCCTTCCCCTGTGTATTAGAACAGGTTCACACTGACCCCCAGGGCAAATAGGTGATAATAGTGTTTACTGTCTGAAGTACTAGATACATAATGGTAGGTGTTTACATCCCTCCCCCTTTCAACTCCTCCACCCTATATACTATTCTGGAAAAAAAAAATCACTCCGTACTGCCCGGCCAAAATGTTACTCATGGGTGACTTCAATGCCATCCTGGCCCCTGACCTGGACAGACCCATCCCTCCTAAACAATTTTCCTATGAATTGCTCTTGTGGGCGGAGGCACTGGGAGTGTCGGAGGTGTGGAGATGGAAACATCCCACGAACGGAGCATACTCATGTTTTTCTGATACGCACAAGACCTCCTCTCGCATAGATCTTGCCTTCGCCAACCCGACTATGATGACAGACATATTAGACGCTTCCTACTTGCCCAGCAGACTTTCAGACCACTGCCCCCTATTCCTTAACATTCTTTCTCCGCCCTCCCGCTCCTCGTCCCTTTGGCGCTTGTGAACCCATTGGATCTCCCACGCGGACCTAGCGAACACCATACCACCATGTTTTACGGAGTAATGGGATATCAACACAGGGTCCGCCTCCACAACTGGGACCTGGGATGCCTTCAAGGCTTTCACCAGAGGGCAATACATTTCCTCTATTGCTGGTATCCGGAGGGAACAGGCTGCTGTCACTACCGCCCTACAGGCAGCCGTGCAATCGCAGTCAGACGTCTATGCTGCGGACCCCTCGGACACACATTACGACTCCCTTAATGCAGCAAAACGCGACCTACACCTCCACCTTACAGAAATAACTAGACTAGACCTCTACCGAAATAGGCAACTGTTCTTTGAGCAGGGGGACTGGAATGGTCGCCTCCTGGCACTGTTGGCACAACAAGACAAACTCATAACAGCGATCCCCAGTGTGGTGTCCCCCTCTGGAGAATCAGTCTCTTCCCTGCCAGATGTACTGGAGGCATTCCGTACATACTACACCTCAGTGCTACCAATGCCGCGGGACCTTGCACCTTGGCTGGACCCCTTGGCATTTGGCTGGCTTTACGATGCGGAATCCCTAGTGAGGCCGATCACCCCGGAGGAGGTACTGAAAGCACTTGGGTCCTTCCCTACTGGGAGGTCTCCAGACCCGGATGGACTCCCCATTGAGTTTTACAAGACTCATGGGGACCTACTGGCCCCCAAATTAGCCCAACTGTTTACCCATTGCTTGGCTGATGGAGCCCTTCCAACTTCCATGAGTCATGCCCACATCATCCTCATCCACAAAGCCCCTAAAGACCCCACATCCTGTGCCTCCTATAGGCCTATCGCCCTCCTTAATACAGACTTTAAGATACTCACCAAATTATTGACCAAGAGACTACAGCCCCTACTCCCCTCGGTCATTGAGATGGACCAAACAGGATTCATGGGCAATAGAGCAAAAGACGTAAACCTAAGTCGCCTGTTCACTAACATCCACGCGCAGCACCTGAATGAGGGGTCCAGGGTGGTGGCCTCTCTCGACATTGAAAAGGCCTTCAACACGGTTGAGTGGCCTTTACTTTGGGAGATCCTCCGGCGAATGGGATTTCCCCTGGCCTTTACTGAGTGGATCAAGGTCCTCTACCGGGACACCACCTCTGCCATTAAGTTAGGAGGGGGCCTGTCACAATCCTTCCGTCTGTCCAGAGGTACGCGGCAGGGCTGCCCTCTCTCCCCGGCCCTATTTGCTATTGCAATGGAGCCACTTGCAGAGGCCCTCCGCACTTCCCCGTGTCAAGGGGCTGCGGATTGGCTGGCTAGAGGAGAGGGTCGCTCTCTACGCAGACGACCTCCTGCTCTTCCTCAATGATGGGGGTCCATCTCTTGAGGGAGCCCTTCAGATTCTCAACTCCTTTTCCTCTGTCTCGGGCCTCAGGGTCCACTGGACAAAATCTCTTCTATTCCCCATAGACCAAGCGGCCCGAGACACAGCTCCTCCCAATGTTCCCCTCCAATGGGTCGAGACCTTTAAATACCTGGGGGTTGTGGTCTCCAGGCAGGCTTCAGACTACTTACCCCTGAACCTCTCCCCGGTGGTGCAGGAGACTCGGCAACGTCTAAGGGCATGGGAATCATTGCCACTTTCCTTGATGGGACTTTGTTTAAAATGAAACTATTACCCAAATTCACATACTTATTCCGCCACTCTCCGCAGTGGATACCTAAATCTTTTTTCACACGTTTAACACTGCCTCCTAGCCACTTTCCTGTGGGGATCCCAGTGCCCCAGATACAGCTGGACCACACTGAAACGCCCGATCTCTCAGGGTGGCTTGGCATGCCCGGATCTATACAAGTACTATTTGGCCACCCAGCTAGTTATGGCTGCTTGGTGGCTCAATTCGGACATCTCCAACCCAGCTACCCAGATCGAGACGGCAGTGCTGGGATCCCTCGAGGCGCTCAGATTTTTGCTTTTTCGGGGCCCCCTACCCACTTACACCCTCCTCCATGCGCACCACACTGCGTGCATGGGGGCAGGCCTGAGACTCGAAAAGTACCCCAAACAGGCAATCTCACCCAATGCTCCCCTCTGGCGGAACCCAACCCTAGAGCACATCTACAAACTACCAGAGCCCCATACCTGGACCAAATTTTACATTAAAACAGTATCTCAGATTGTTTCCGACCAGTCCCTAGTTCCATTTTCCAAACTGAATTCTGACTTTCATATACCACAGTCATACTTTTTTCGATACCATCAACTCTCCCATGCCTTCGGTTGCCAATTCTCTAACTCCCCTCCTCAGCTGATCCAGTCTTCCCTAGAGGACCTTCTTAGGTCTGATTGTGCAAGAAAACCCACCTCTCAACTGTACACACATATAATTATCACCTCTCTCCCGGCGTTGGAAGCGCTAAGAACTAAATGGTCCCGGGACATCCCTGATCTCGACAGCGACGACTGGGACTACATTTGGGGTTTCCCCTTTTACCTCCCTGGTCTCCCTGAGAGACCGTCAGATCCAATTCAAGATTGTTCACCGGGCGTACTATACCCCCCACAGATTACACAAAATTAACTCTGACCCCCCCGGTTGCTGGAAATGTGGTGGGATTCCTGGGGACTTCACCCATATCTTCTGGACCTGCCCAGCGATCTCCAATTACTGGACGGAGATTCCGTAATTTATCTTGCAGATCACCTCTGTGGCCACTACAACCAACCATGGCTGTTTGCATACTAGGCCTAGTTGAGCAATTACTTCCTACGGTGATGGGACGTACGCTTGTAGGACTACTGTTTTATGCCAGCAAAGCCATAGCCCTTAGCTGGCGCAAACCAACCCCCCCTCCTCTCTCCCTATGGAAACAACTCGTCAACAATAGCCTGCCTCTTTATAAAGACACATACGCCAATAGAGGCTGCCCCAAAAAATATGACAAGGTCTGGTCTAAATGGTTGGCGGACCCCTCCTCTGCTTCGGAGGTCCCCCAGTAGAACCAGGGCAAAGTAGCTCTCATGCAGGTGACACCTGTGCACACTGAAAGTGCCTGATATTACACCCTTATTTGCAAATGTTGTCTTCGGTGTCTGGAGATCCAGGGACCTGCATTACTATTCAAATAACCACACTCTATGCTGTAAACATGCTATACATGTATGACAAGACTAAAATGGGACCCCCACGAGGATCCCACTGTTTTCATGTAAGACCAATGTTTGTCTAACCGTTTATGCTTTTCTTTTTTTTTCTTGTTATTTTTGTTTTGTTCTTGTTTTGTTTGTTATGTTGGATGAAAACCAATAAAAAGATATATATAAAAAAAAAAAAATTCATTAAACGTTTAGTTTTTTTCCAAAAGAATTTCAAATACCGTGTGACATAAAAAAAAATGCAACACGCACCATTTTATTCTCTAGTGTAGTGCTTTAAAATATATATATATATATTTTACAGAAGACCAGAACACCAAGAGAAAACAAGAGGCGGGTGGCTGCCAATAGAAATTGAGCTGTGGCACCACGCACCCCCTGCCATGCTGCCGGTCTGTCTGTGACCTGTTGTGGAAAAGGCCACGTGGCGGGGGTGGGTGGCACCACAGCTCAATTTCTATTGGCAGCCACCCGACCGGCTCTGCCTATTTTGTTCCACTCTGCCTGTTACTTCACTCTGGTGTTTTGTAATGGCAGCAGAGAGAGTCTCCACTGCTGGGAGACACCCGAAGCGAGGAGGGACTCCGCCGGGGACACCCGAAGCATAATAACAATAAGTAATAAATACAGTAAATCACAGCAAGGTATTCATATATATGAATTTTTTTTTATAGATTTGATATTCAAGATTATAGGATTTAACTAAAATGAATAATACGCACCGAAGTAACTGCACAATGATTTTTTATAATTAATTGAATTATGGATGTGTACAAAATAAAACTGTCCCAGAACAAGATTGGTTTAATTTAATCCAATAGTAGAATATTCCCAAAAATGAATATGTAAATTGTATTTAGAATTTCCACAATAAATATTTTTTTGATGCAATTGAAGCAGTTGGTCTGCCTTATATATGGATTGTAAAAAACGGGTCTCCCTGTGTTGTTTATATTACTTCCCCTTTTTTGATATGTATGGACACAAAGGGCACACATGGTTCAGGTTTTTAATCAATATCCCAGTCTAATGTTGTTGCCCTTATGGATGGAGCTCCCCAGATTGCTTCTGCAATTAGAAGGTCTTCTATTTTTATTCCTAGTCTTTTAGTTAGTTTGGTTTGTCCCAATAGAGAGAAACAAACCTCCTAACCTCCACCACACTTAGAACTAATTTTTTTCAAAGATGGCTACCTGGGAGCGTACGCAATGCATGTCATCCGGGTTTGCTGTCTTGTTTCAGCACAATCAGGGCGTTTGTTTTAACGAACATGGCCGCCGGGTGGATGTACGCAGATGCGTCATTCTCCCGGCGACGCCACGAAGATCTCCGCGCATGCGCATGGGGGGCCCCCTCTGAATGTTTACATCAGACGTGCCTTTCGTCATTATCTGTCCAAAACATGAGAAGACAGAGGAAGTTTTTTACTTCTCGGCCAAAACTTATTGTTAAACGATTACGGTAAGAACTTAATGACCTTTAGTTTATGTAACTGATGGATGGCTACTTCTATAGAATGATTATATTTTTGATACATATATTTATGTCTTCTATTCATAGAAAATCCATATTGGCTCAGGAAGCGTTTGGAGTTTTGGAGCTGCAACAGCTCCACACCTCGGGCCCCCTGATAAAATATTTTTGGGTATTTATCAAATCCCCGCATCCTATTAACCCTTTCATGACTAAGCCTATTTTTGGAATTTGGTATTTACAAGTTAAAATCCATATTTTTTGCTAGAAAATTACTTGGAACCCCCAAACATTATATATTTTTTTTTAGCAGAGGCTCTAGAGAATAAAACGGCGATTGTTGCAATATTTTATGTCACACGGTATTTGCGCAGTGGTGTTTTAAACGCAACTTTTTGGGAAAAGGGACACTTTCATGAATAAAAAAAAAACAAAACAGTAAAATTAGCCCAATTTTTTTGCGTAATGTGAAAGATAATGTTACGCCGAGTAAATAGATACCAAACATGTCACACTTTATAATTGCGCGCACTTGTAGATTGACGACAAAGTACGGTACCTAAAAATCTCAATAGGCGACGCTTTAAAAAAAATTTACGGTTACCAGGTTAGCGTTACAGAGGAGGTCTACTGCTAGAATTATTGCTCTCGCTCTGACGATCGCGGCGATACCTTACATGTGTGATTTGAACACCGTTTATATACGCGGGCGCGACTTCCGTATGCGTTTTCTTTGCTTCGCGAGCTCGCGGGGACGGCGGGCGCTTTGAAAATTTTTTTTTTATTTTTTTATTTATTTTATTTATTTTAAAACGACTAAATTGTTTTAAAAAAAATAAAATAAATTTGATCACTTTTATTGCTGTCACAAGGAATGTAAACATCCCTTGTGACAGTAATAGGTGGTGACAGGTACTCTTTATGGAGGGATCGGGGGTCTAAAAGACCCCCCACCCCTCCTTTACACTTCAATGTATTCAGATCGCCGAAAACGGCGATTCTGAATACCGGATATTTTTTTTAAACCGGCGCCATTGGCAGCCGAGTAAACGGGAAGTGGCGTCATGACGTCGCTTCCGTGTTTACGATGAGGAGACTGGAACGAAGCCGATTACGGCTTCGTTCCAGTTCCCTCGCAGCAGCCCGAGGCGTCGGACCACTGATCGGTGCTCCCGATCGAGCGGGAGCACCGGTAACAGCGGCGAGAGGCGACGGGAGGGGGGGACGTCCCCTCCCGCTCCTCCGGCATAACAGCCGAGCGGCTTTTAGCCACATCGGTTGTTATGGCTGGAAAGCCAATCGCCCGCTGAACAAAACGGCACCGGGATGATGCCTGCAGGTGCGGGCATCATCCCGGTATACCCCCCGGAAGCCGAGTACGCAGATCTGCGTACGCTCGGCGGGAAGGGGTTAAGGAAGCGATGCCACTATTCATAAACAAATTGATTCAACCACATTGAGATATCAAAGGTAATTTATTAATACTAATTTATATTGATAGGGAGAGGGGGATAAATCTAAAATATATATGTGAGCAAATATTTTATTTTTCCTATTCAGGAAAAATATATCCAATATAGTTCCTGTCTAGATATCGTTGTTAAAGCGGTTTGGTACCTAAAAATGAAACTTCATGTTATTAAATTCACCAGATAGCATACTTACCTAAATGAACCCTGAAAAAAAAAATATTCTTTACTTACCTTTTATTTCTGATGTTTCTGCTGACTTCCGGGTTGTCCTCCCGTGGGAGTAGGCGTGGTTATTGTCCTCTGGGAAATTTCTAAGCTATTTCCCAACAATCCATGGGGGACAATGAAATTGCGAAATCTCACGAGATTTCGTTAGGACGCCGGTCACGTGACGAGGGCTCTGTCCTGTGTTGTTTTCGTTGCCTTGACAACGGGGCGGGAACTTCCGGGATGCCGCCCGTTGTGATGGTAACCACAAACTTTTTCATTGCTGGTCACTGCTATCACTGAGCATGTGCAAGATGGAGCGGAGCATGCTGGGAGCCGAACGTCATCATATACCAGGAAGTAAATGCCTGTGGGCTTCAGACGGCCACACTTAAAATGGAAAACGCCAGAGCAGTTTTTTATAAGTCATCCCGAGGAAAAGAATCGTCGCGCCGGGGGTCAAAAAAACGCCGGACGTGGATGCTAATCGAAGGTAGCACTCGCCCACCTATGACACAGGTAAGGAAAAAAAAAAAAAAGGAGCGGAATCCCGCTTTAAAGGGGAAGGCAAAAAGGGTTGGCTTATCATATTTGGGAATTATTTTTAGACTTCAAAAAGGTACCAGTTACTTACCGGTAGCTGTCTTTCTGGGAAATCTTCCAGGATGGCACACCTGAGAGATGAGAGGCTCCTCCCTACAGGAAACACAATCAATCGAAAGCTGTTTTAAGTCCCCACCCTTCCCCTTGATCCTCAGTTTGTAGAGAAGTAACTCCTGAACCCGGTTCACAAGGGAAATCATTCCTCATAGGCACTCACCTTCTAGTGTTCTACAATTTTCCCTCCTCCAACGGGCGAGAAGTAGGCCTGCCGTCCTGGAAGATTTCCCAGAAAGACAGCTACCGGTAAGTAACTGGTACCTTTCTCAAGTCATCTTCCAGGATGGCACACCTGAGAGGATAAACATGTAACTCAAGCCTACCTTAGGGTGGGGCCACTGCAAGACCCTCTTGGTGAACCTTGGTTCTGCAGTGAGCTTTACCTCCACTCCATATGCTCATATGCTTGATGAAGGTATCTTAGCTGGATCATGCGGCTGATCTGCAGGTCTGCTCCACAGATTACCCTGCCTTTTCCGCTTCGGATGCAGTATCTAGGTGGAATGGGCTCTTAACCACTTGAGGACCGCCGTATTGCCATTGTACGTCAGCACAATGGCACAGGCAGGCACAATCACGTACATCTACGTGATTGCCTTCCAGCGGGTGGGGGGTCCGATCGGACCCCCTCCCGCTGGTTACGGCGGTCCGATTCGGTCCAGGAGCGCTCCGTGATGAGGGGATGGCCGTTGGTTTTCGGCCACCCCCTCTGGATCGCTCCTGGCCAATGAGAAGCTTCCTCCCCTGTGTATTGTTTACACAGGAAGGAGGAAGTGATGTCATTCTCCTCGGGGCGGTCTTTTTGACCGGACTACGAGGAGAAGAGTAAAAGTAAGTGTGCACCAACACTACACTGACATGTAGGTACACACAGGCATACAAACCCCCCCCGATCCCCCCCCCGATCGCCCCCCGATCCCCCCCCGCCCCCCCCGCCCCCCCTCCCCCCCCCCAGTCACAGTGTCACTGATTGCATTGATCATTTCTTTACTGATCAATGCATTCAGTGTCAGTTGTGACAGTAAAAACTGTCAGGACAGTTAGTGTTAGGTCCAGGGTAGCCCCCTATCACCCCCCAATAAAGATTTAACCCCCTGATTGCCCCTAGAGTTAACCCTTTCACCCCCTTTTGCCAGTGTCACTAAGCGATCATTTTTCTGATCGCTGCATGTGTCGCTAGTGTCGCTAGGTAGCTAGTTATTTTTTTAGGTTCACCGCCAGGTTTTTATATCGCTAGGTTCCCCCGATATACTACCCAATAATGTTTTTAACCCCCTGATTGCCGCTAGTTAACCCTTTCACCCCCTTTTGCCAGTGTCACTAAGCGATCGTTTTTCTGATCGCTGCATTAGTGTCGCTACAGTCGCTAGGTAGCTAGTTATTTTTTTAGGTTCACCGCCAGGTTTTTATAGCGCTAGGTACCCCGATATACTACCCAATAATGTTTTTAACCCCCTGATTGCAGCTAGTTAACCCTTTCACCCCCTTTTGCCAGTGTCACTAAGCGATCATTTTTCTGATCGCTGCATGTGTCGCTAGGTAGCTAGTTATTTTTTTAGGTTCACCGCCAGGTTTTTATATCGCTAGGTACCCCGATATACTACCCAATAATGGTTTTAACCCCCTGATTGCCGCTAGTTAACCCTTTCACCCCCTTTTGCCAGTGTCACTAAGCGATAATTTTTCTGAACGCTGCATCAGTGTCGCTAGTGTCGCTAGGTAGCTAGTTATTTTTTTAGGTTCACCGCCAGGTTTTTATAGCGCTAGGTACCCCGATATACTACCCAATAATGGTTTTAACCCCCTGATTGCTGCTAGTTAACCCTTTCACCCCCTTTCACCAGCGATCACAGTATAAGTGTCACTGGTGACGCTGGTTAGCCAGTTAGTTATTTAGGTTCCCCGTCAGGTTTTTATATAGCGCCAGGGACCCCCATATACTACCTAATAAAAATTTGAACCCCCTGATTGCCCCTAGTTAACCCTTTCACCACTGATCACCGTATAAGTGTTACGGGTGACTCTGGTTAGTTTGTTTTTTATAGCATTTTATATTCAAATCCGGAAGGCAGTGCTTGGTTTTCGGGGTCCCGTACGTGGCTAGGCTCCCAAAAAGTCCCCCACATGTGGTATCCCCGTACTCGGGAGAAGCAGCAGAATGTATTTTGGGGTGTCATTTCACATATGCCCATAGCATGTGTGAGCAATATATCATTTAGTGACAACTTGGTGCAAAAAAAAAAAAGTTTGTAATATTCCCGCAACTTGTGGCAAAATATAAAATATTCCATGGACTCAACATGCCTCTCAGTAAATAGCTTGGGGTGTCTACTTTCCAAAATGGGGTCATTTTGGGGGGTTTTGTGCTATTTTGGCATTTTATGGCCTTCGAAACTGTGATAGGTAGTGAGGAGTTAAATCAAAAATTTGCACCCTTAGAAATCCTGAAGGTGGTGATTGGTTTTCGGGGTGCCGTGCGCGACTAGACTCCCAAAAAGTCCCACACACGTGGTATCGCCATACTCGGGAGAAGTAGCAGAATATATTTTGGGGTGCAATTCCACATATAACCATGGCATGTGTGAGCAATGACAACTTTTTGTAAAAAATTTTTTTTTTTTTTTTTTTGTCATTATTCAATCCCTTAGGACAAAAAAAATAAATATTCAATGGGCTCAACATACCCATCAGCAATTTCCTTGGGGTGTCTACTTTCCAAAATGGGGTCATTTGGGGGGGGATTTGTACTGCCCTGCCATTTTAGCACCTCAAGAAATGAGATCGGCAGTCATAAATTAAAAGCTGTGTAAATTCCAGAAAATGTACTCTAGTTTGTAGACGCTATAACTTTTGCGCAAACCAAAAAATATACGCTTATTGACATTTTTTTTACTAAAGACATGTGGCTGAATAAATTTTGCCCTCAATGTATGACTAAAATTTAGTTTATTCGATTTTTCTTATAACAAAAAGAAGAAAATATCTTTTTTTTTCAAAATTTTCGCTCTTTTTCCATTTATATCGCAAAAAAAAAAAAATCGCAGAGGCAATCAAATACCATCAAAAGAAAGCTCTATTTGTGGGAAGAAAAGGACGCAAATTTCGTTTGGGTGCAATATTGCATGACCGCGCAATTACCAGTTAAAGCAGAGCAGTGCGAAATTGCAAAAAGACCTCTGGTCCTTAAGGTGTTTATTGGTCCGGAGCTGAAGTGGTTAAAGATGGAATCAGAAAACATGTTAAACTTGTAGGTTAGCAATGTTGCCTGTCTCACACATCTAACAACCATGGCTACTTAGAACCACTAAAAAAGATAAATCAGAGACCTGTGTTGTAAGACAAGGACACTACATTAATCAATAAGAGGGCCTGTCTTAACACTACCCCAGGGAAATAAAACTGCAAAAAGGAGGGGGGGGGGCCTGACAGACAACCTTTTTTTTTCCTTTTTATCTTTACATCAGCAAAGACTAAAAGGGAAGCTTACTTAAGGGTAATAGATTAACAGAAGCTTGATCCCTGGGTTTAAGGCATGCCCAATCTATGGCTTTACTTACGCCTGAGAGCCTACTTCAGGAGATTAAAGTCCCTAGCAGGAGTAGACTATCCATATTGCTACGTCTAGTTTTGCTAAAAGGGCGAAATGAAGGCCATGAGCCGAAACCTATTCGATCGGGTATACATCTTAATACTTCATCCTCAGGCCCTATTACTCCTCTGAACAAGTTCTTACTAAACAGGGCGATTCATTATCCCCTTCCTCCAGTGTCCCATAACCCTACAGGGCTTCAACCCTAGGAAATGGTTCTGGCATCCCTGAATGTAAGGGGTTGAGGCTTTCTGACATGTGGCATCTGCAGCCCGAACTCCTTGCCCCTCCATGGAAAAGAAGGCTGAAATACAAAAGGTGATACATGTATTATTAATATCACAAATAAAATGATCATGAATTGTGGGCACGGCCCAACAGATTTAGACAGAAACGACACAAGCATAGACAACAATGTTGTGTACCTGAGTGTGACTAGCTAAACCCATATATCAAATATGGGAAGAGACCCAAATCTGAACCTCAATGTAGACAAACAGTCCTCACAGTCTGGTTTTCTGATGTGCTGCCAAGATGTAAAAACATTAAGACACAAGCAAACCCTAAATGCTGCGTATTTCTGAAGTGCAGCTAGCTAGGTCATAACTGATAAAAATACAGAAAGGACAGGAACCCCCTTTACTGTTGTGTTTTACTGATGTACACCAAAACAAGGCTATAAATATAAAGACAGAAAGACCCAAACTTCTATGTTGCATATTTCTGACAAACCACCAAATACAGTTATAAGATCAATATGAACACCAACTCCCGTGTTGTGCATTTCTGCTATGCCACAGGGTAAAATATGAAACACAAGACAATCCTTTCTGTCATGCATTTCTGTAGTGTAGTTCAGATAGAACCAACACTCAGAAAGGACACAAGCAACCTGCAGCACTGTGTTTTTCTGAAACAGAAAGCACCAACAAGCTTCCATCTTGAGTATTTCTGCTGTGCAACAACATAAAAGCAGACACTGAGGAAAAAGACAGACAGCCTTTACAGCTGCAATCTTTCTGGTCTGCTGCAAAATAAGACAATAACGCCATGATGAGTATTCCTGCTGTGTAGCAAAACCTCAACCAGAAGGGACAGATAAGCTTAGGGCTCCCACACAGTGTGACCCAACCTGCGACTTAGGACTGCAAGACGCATGAGAAGTCATACACTATGGCTTCCAATGGGTACCATTTGTGTCTGTGCGACTCCAGCAGTCCCCGATTCCTGGATCCACAGACCTCAAGATTACATAGGTCGCAGGGAAAAAAATAGCAATTTTCAGGTCGAACAAGTAAGGGGTCCCCAATGCTGTGACTGCCTGGAGGAGTGCAGCCAACAACCCCCTGCTGTGTATCCCTAAGATCAGGGCCGGCGCTAGCAATAGGCAGATCAGGCGGCTGCCTAGGGCGCCAGGGTAGGAGGGGCGGCAAAATCCGGATCGCCAGCCACTCACCGGGAATTTGAATTTGTAAAATACCTGCAGGGCCGGTGTCCCCATCCATAAGACAGCATAGGCTACGGGGAAGTAAAGTGCACCTGTGGAGACATCCCTGGACTCTGTGCACGGGCAATTCCACCTCTCAATCCCCCGTTCTGCCAGCCTGATTTCTTTAGAGCTCTCCAGGACCACTCTATCCCCAGCCTGCAATGCTGCCCTAGCAGCAGCGGTGAAAAGAGGAGGGGAGAGAGCCAGGACACAGAGCAGCCAGACAGAAGTGCTGCATGATACATGGAAGCGGCCTAGGACAGATGACATGGAAGCCCTGCATGTTAGGTCCGCTCCCTCTTCCTGGACTGTCAGGGATGTGTGATGGGAGGACAGGCAGCAGCGCCGCTCTCCTCGAGGTGAGGCCGCCATGGCTGTTGCATTGTATTGTGTACAGAGCGAGGGGAGCAGATTTGGGGGGTACCGAGGAGAACTAATGTGTGTGTGTGTGGGGGGGGGTACAGAGGGGAACCGACTTGAGGAGTGCAACAGAGGTTAACTGATGAGTGTGGGGGGGTACAGAAGAGAACTAATGTGTGTGTGTGTGTGTGTGTGTGTAGGGGGGGGTACAGAGGAGAACTAGTATGTGTGTGGGGGGAGGGCAGATGGGAACAGATTTGGGTTGAGGTACAGAGGAGAACTAAAGGAGAACTAATGTGTGTGGGGGGGCAGAGTGGAACAGATTTGAGGGGTACAGAGGAGAACATGTGTGTGTGGGGGAGGGTACAGGGAGGAACAGATTTGGGGGGAGGGGGGTACAGAGGGGAACTAATGTGTGTGGGGGGGGGCAGAGGGGAACAGATTTGAGGGGTACATCGGAGAACTAATGTGTGCATGTGGGGGAGGGGGTACAGAGGGGAACAGATCTGGGGGGTTATTTGTGGAGTGGAGGTTCAAGTTCAGCTTTGTAAAAAAATAATAAATGCAGATATTTTTGCAGTTAAAAAAAAAAAGTGCATTTATTATTATTTTTACTAGGAGCCCATAAAGCATTGTCACTAGTGTATCTGTCTGCTTGTACAGATAGGCAGTTGCATAGTTAGCCTGTCCCTATAGTACCCTAGAATTGTCCATATACTACCCTAACATTGTCCGTATATTACCCTAGCCTTTCTGTATCGTACCCTAGCTGGTCCGTATAGTACCCTAGTCTGTCCCTATAGTACCGTAGCCCACCGTATACATGGACAGGGAAAAGGAGGTGTCACGGGTGGAGCCAATGGGGGGGGGGGGGGCGGCAAAATTAGGTTTCGCCTAGGGTGTCAAAAATCCTTGCACCAGCCAGCCCTGCCTAAGATGCAGAAAGGTAGATCAATGAGAAACACTGCTCACTGCTGTTACTGATATACAAACAATAAGGCAGTAAATATAGGACATACAGGACACAAACATTCAATCTTTATGTACGTCTGATGTGTAGCAATATACCAATACTGAGCAGAGATGCCACCATCCTCAATGTGTCTCTCAGCTGAGCAGCAAAAACAAAATCAGAAAAAGACAAGCAACCTTCACTGCTGTGTCCTTTCTAATATGCAGCCAATAAGGCAGTATATGCAAGACATAAAAAAGGACAGACAACCTTCAATCTTGTATATGTCTGATGTGCAACAATATAACAATTCTGAATAGAGATAGCACATCCATATTGAAGCGATTTGGCCTTGCGACTCAACATGTCAAATCGCATGGCTAAAATCAGCACGACACCACTTTGTGGTGTTACACGGATTACCAAAGGCAGTATATGTACTACACCTGGCAGAGGTTCAATTTGTATTTCTGCCATGTAGCCCAACAAATTCGAACCATCAATTTTCACTGCTGCCTTTCTGATAAGGCAGTAATACAGGACACAAAACCCCACAGACCTTAATCCTGTATATGTCTGATGTGCAACAATAAAACACTCTGAATAGAGATAGCACATCCATATTGAAATGATTTGTCATACGACTCAACATGTCAAATCGCATGTTTCAACTCGGCAGCCATTGCCGTTAATAGCACTGTCTGAATCAGCACAACGCCACGCAAATCAGGACCATCAGACTTCACTGCTGCCTTTCTGATAAGTAACCAACAAGGCAGTAATATAAGACACAAAGCCCCAAAGACAGACCTCAATCTTGTGTATGTCTGATGTGCAGCAATATAACCATTATGAGCAGAGATGTCACCAGACTCAATGATGTGCATTCCTGCAAGTACAGACCACCTTCACTGTTGTATTTTTCTGATCTGTAGCCAAACAAAGCAGTACCTTTAGGATATAAAGGACAGCAAACAAGCTTCAATGCAGTACATTTCTGATGTACAGCAATATAGCCCTTATGAGCAGAGATGTCACAAATCTCAATGTGCATTTCTGCAGTGCCACAAAAACATCCCAGCAAGGGCAAACCTTCACTACTGAGGTCTACTGGTGTGCAGCCAATGAGGAGTCATGGTCTATCCCTTTATGAAATAACCAACAAGCAATTTATTTCATAGGCATAGCCTGGGTTGTAGATACTAAACCTTCACCACCAGTGAAGGAACAAATCCTAAAATGGTTGGACACCCTACTATAGTAAGTTGTTGTCGTCCTACCTTACCTCCATAGACTGAGCAAACGCTAGCCAGCTCATACCCAGGTGGGGTTGATTAGCAAATAAAGTCTCAATGAGCCCAGCCCTAGAGACCAATTTAAGACAGTTTCTAGAAGAGGTGGTTATCAATTTAGCCTGGGGGTAAATAGTTACTTGCAGGCTTCAAACAAGCAATTATGTAGCTCTTGCATAGGTTTGCACAGAAAATCCTCAATTAAAAGGATGCAGGAAGCGATCTATGGTGAATCGCCTTTAGATGTGCCACTGAGTGGATTGTAGCCCAAACCAACAAAAAAGGTTTTTCTTACCTCCTACACTATAATATAACCACAGTGTAAAGGTGGAGTGGGAGGTTGGAGCTTATGAAAGTTACCTATAGTAAGCAACCCCCAAAAGGAGGATCTGTCACAAGGGAACCCCTACTGTGCCTCACAGAAGCTTGGTCCCTGCCTATCCTTGAATGTAAGGTCAGCTTTTAAGCATCTTGTAGCAACTTCAGATTCCTAGCAGCTGGGCTAATAGGGCCGGTAACCTAGTGCACCTGCTGACCAGGGGTGCTTCTGAATCCACCAACCACTGCCCAATTAATAACTTGTTCAGTGGTATAACTGGCCTGTAAGTAACTTTGTATCTACCAGGTCCCCTCTGTACTCTATATTCATCCCTACTAATGTACCACAACTGGGCATGTAGGGAGAGGCTGGCAATCTACTGCTGCGATAATCACAGTGTCTCTGCTGTAAGAGGGAGCTGTGGCGTCTTGGCTATTTGTATCCCGACCCCAGGTTCTGCACTGCGCCAGTCAGTATATACACGGAGAAGGGGAGCAATGGCCCACCTACCTCTTTCCCATCTGAGGTGGTTTAGGCACACTCGTTCCTCTGCACCACCTGTCCACCATACAGCGTCTCTGATCTAAGAGGGAGCTGCGGCTGGCGTTTTTAGCAGAAGCTTCAGGGCTATTTGAATCCAGACCCCAGGGGAGATTATCTCAAATGCCCAGAAACCCTCTGGCTGGAATTGAGGGATCTTGCAGCTAAATTCCCAAGACAAAGTACTCACCGTTGTCGTCTTCCCTTTTTGCCACAGCCAGCAGGCTTGCTTTTCCATCCTTGTGGCCCACAATCAAGGAGGATAGCCGCCAAAGTGCCCCCCCCCCCAAACTGCTGTCCCCATAGGGAGGTGCAAGGTTAGGCTGTGTCCTGCACTGTACCAGTCAGTATATACACATGGGGGGGGTGGCAATGCCTTCCATTCCTCATTCCCATCTGAGGTGGTTAAGGCAGACATCCACCGTAGTGAACTGGTGCCTCCTCGCTCTAGCAAAAGGAGGATGTGGGCGCCTGCTGACTCTCAGCCTTCCCTCCTGGGTAAGAACGCCGCCGCCATTTTCCCGAAGTTTGAAAATGACGCGGGTGCTTGTTGCCACGCCCTCTCCGGCAGCCCACGCGAGCTACCGGGGGCCCAGGAGTCGGGGACACGATCCCCCCCCCTGGAAAGAACCGATGGCCAGCACCCCCGTCTGAATAGCCACCTGGACAGGTAAGGAGGGGAGACAGGATAATGGCCCCTGAAGTTCTGGGTACACCACTGTAACCAGGGTCCTTCAGCTCTCAGGGGGGCTCTTCCAATTTCTGCTGCCCCCCCAGGAAAAGATAGGGGAACCCCCCAGGAAGGACAAGAATATCCTACCAGACTCAGAGGCTTCCTAAGCTTGTGGTCCGGCTCCCAGGGGGAGACCACGAGCCCCAGGCTTCGGGTCATTTGGAAAAAAACAAACAGTTTCGCTGTGCAGGGAGAAACACAATCAAAAACTGAGGATCAAGGGGAAGGGTGGGGACTTAAAACAGCTGTCGATTGATTGTGTTTCCTGTAGGGAGGAGCCTCTCATCTCTCAGGTGTGCCGTCCTGGAAGATGACTTGAGAAATACATATATACATAAAATGTATTCTGGTAAGGCTCTTTTTGTCTTTTGGTTTGTTTGTTTTTATGTAGTTTGTCTTCATGTACATCTCTATAACTCATACTTATTAAAGTATAATAAGTGCTCTATATGTCCTATTTGTGCTATATATCATTTTTGTTTTTGATTGATAAACTTATATATGATTTTGTGCATGAGTATTCATTGAATCTGTTGTTGCTTATAATTTTTTATAGTTACCACGCAATATCTCCTGAAGAAGCTCCGTAGAGCGAAACATGTTGGGAGAAAAGTGGTATCGTTGATCTATGTCTAAATTTGAAAATGCGGGGGGCGTGGCTTGCGCGCTGAAGAAGATGGCTGCTTAAGCCTAGAGCTCTCCACAGCCGGCTGTTTAACAGCAAAAAACAGGCAGGTATTTTCCTCTAAAAACATACCTAAATACTCTGCAGTACTCCTGGGACAGTAGGGGCAATAATGTCTCGCAAAAGAGGACAAGAAAGGGGACCAAAAAAGCTGTCATCATTTACATTTAAACAGAGCAGTGAGCTGACTAAAATCCAAGAAGGCGCTGCCGGAGCTGTGAGGAAAAATAATAAAACTCACACAAACCTTTCTGCTAGCCATCCACCTGAAATGGATGAAGAATTATCATCCTCATATTCTAATGGCTCCTCTCAACTATCCCCAACATCTCAGGGACCCGCAAAATCGCGGATGAAGCTGGATTTATCTTGTCAGGCAGCTGATACTGTGAACACAGCTCTGCATAGTGATAATGCTATGTCCTCATTACAGACATCTATAGCTGCTTTCCCAACATCAGGTCAGCCAGTACTAGATACCACAATGAAAGAAATGCTTGTGTCATTACAATCATCTATTATATCTAATCTATCCTCCATGATTCATAAATTCTCTCTTGATATGAAACATATGGATGGTAGACTGCAATATGTTGAAAACAAAATGGAGGAATGCACTGAAACAGTGAATGAGCTAGTGGATGCATGTACAGAACAAAAAGATGATTCCATGTGGGTCAAGATGAAACTGGCAGATCTCGAGGACCACTCACGTCGAAACAACATTAAAATGAGAGGAATACCAGAGTCAGTTCTACCTATGGACTTACGTAACTATGCAAATACACTATTTTCTACATTATTGCCAGAATTATCGTCGATTGAACTTACAATCGATCGTATTCATAGAATTCCCAAACCAAAACATCTAGAAGAATCAATTCCCAGAGATGTTATTCTGCGAATTCATTTTTATCAAGCTAAAGAGCAAATTCTCTCCAAAGCGAGGGAGCTAACTACTCTGCCACCACCATACTCAGATATACAATTAAATATCAAGGTGATAGTTATGGCGCTCTCCTATGGCTATGCAAGAAATCGCATCCTAAAATATTATCTTAAAGTGCTAGTGTTGCATGTTCTAATATGTTAGATCACAATTCATAATACTGAAAATATAAAGGAAACATTTGAAAATTAATAAAAGTCAAAGAAAATATATACACATTAAGAAAATTTCTTTGAAAATCACAAGATGCAAAAAAAGTAAAACAAAAATGTTCAAAATGACTTTCGTGCAAAAAGGAGTTTGGTTAAAGGATTTTTTCAAAAGTTCAAATAGGAGTGACTTGTGCCCAGTGCCTGGTGTGTTTTGAGTCTCAACCGGTGCATTTTTCCGTGCCTAAAGCAAATTGCCGCACTCACCAGCTCCCCTGCCCCTTCAGGGGTTAACTTGCATTCACAGTGTGAGCCCCTGTGTCACTGTGTGGAGCTGGTCCGGTTGGTATTCAATTCCTCGTTTCCTAATTTTTATAAAAAATATATAGAACATCCATAGTGCAGTATTGTTTTTAAAATTAGAGCCTTTATTGTATGTAAACAGATGGCTACTCACATAAACACAGAATAAAAATAGTTCGTAAGCATCACAAACCACCGCCGCCGCCTTGTGGGAGAGAGTGTGTATGTTAGGCCACGCCCTACGCGTTTCTCCATTGGACGTCGTCTGGAGCGGCCATCTTGGTGCACCTCTCTCTCAATATAGGGTGTAATGCCTGTACTGCGCATGCGCGAGCGCAAAGGCGCCATATTAGTGTCTGGAATCAAACTTCAACGCGGAAGGTTAATAGTTGTTAAATATTCCCCAAAATATTCCCCCAAAATATAGTACACATATCACTTGTAACTCATTTTATTCTAATTTTTATATATATTTTTAAATATATTTTTCAATATTTTTGTCCTTTTTTTTATTTTTATTGTTTTTATATATTTTTTCATATTTTTTTCATATTTTTGTCTCTCCTACATATTTTTTACAGATTTTTATAATTCAGGTTCCTTTTATATATTCTAATGTTATTTTTTCCATGCTTGTCCATTTTTTAATCTTTTAATTTCATTGTTCCATCCATGATATTGTTCTATTTAATTTACCCTCTCTGGACTCTATATCCACTTATTTACTTACCTTATACTCACTAATGGTGAACGAAATTCCTAGTCACATTTTTGTAGAGAAATTATTAAGTTATGGTCACCTAAATTAATATAAAGAGTCCCAGAGATGAACAATATATAATGGATGGAACATAATATACAAAATACATGCATTGCTTTATTCACTGCCGCGCGGACATATATGAGTGTAATGAGCCGCTGTGTAATAGGTTTTAGACCCCATTCACACCTGAGCGTTTTGTAGCCCTACGCCTGAAGCTACAAAACGCTGGAGGGGAAAAAATACATTATTCTCAATGGAGATGGTTCACATCTCCACTCCAAGTCGCCTGAAGCCCTACGCCTGAAGCTCAAACAAGTTCCGGACCCTTTTTTGTCGCGCAAATCGGGCTGATTTGGGCGTTTTCATTCCCATAGAAACTAATGGAAACGCTCGATTCGAGGGTTTAGCGCGACAACGAGCGTTTCTATGGGCGTTTTGACGCTGTATCTGCTCAATGCTTAACATTGGTGACCTTTTGCCCTGCACAAATTCGCGACAAAACGCGGCAAAAAACGCTGCAAATCGCGGTAAAAAACGCCGCAATCGCGGTAAAAACGCCGCGAATCGCGGTAAAAAACGCCGCAAAACGCGGTAAAAAACGCAGCAAAAAACGCTTGAAAAAGCTATGCTCAGGTGTGAATGCAGCCTTAGAGTAAACAACAAGGGCGTATGTAATGTTCTAAGTGCTGGCATGCTGTAATACAAAACCTTCCGTGTTGAAGTTTGATTCCAGACACTAATATGGCGCCTTTGCGCTCGCGCCTGCGCAGTACAGGCATTACACCCTATATTAAGAGAGAGGTGCACCAAGATGGCCGCTCCAGACGACGTCCAATGGAGAAACGCGTAGGGCGTGGCCTAACGTACACACTCTCTCCCACAAGGCGGCGGCGGTTGTTTGTGATGCTTACGAACAATTTTTATTCCGTGTTTAAGTGAGTAGCCATCCGTTTACATAAAATAAAGGCGCTAATTTTAAAAACAATACTGCACTATGGATGTTCTATATATTTTTTATAAAAACGAGGAAATGAGGAATTGAATACCAACCGGACCAGCTCCACACAGCGACACAGGGGCTCACACTGTGAATGCAAGTTAACCCCTGCAGGGGCGGGGGAGCTGGTGAGTGCGGCAATTTGCTTTAGGCATGGAAAAACGCACCGGTTGAGACTCAAAACACACCAGGCACTGGGCACAAGTCACTCCTATTTGAACTTTTGAAAAAATCCTTTAACCAAACTCCTTTTTGCACGAAAGTAATTTTGAACATTTTTGTTTTACTTTGTGTTTTTAAATTTTTTGCATCTTGTGATTTTCAAAGAAATTTTCTTAATATGTATATATTTTCTTTGACTTTGAAATGGCTGTTGGATTAAGATGATTTAAAAAGTATAGGCTGTAAATGCACGTATCTTGCACTATAGCACGCAAGCACCTTTTTTTGCACAGTTATCAATTTTATTAATTTTCAAATGTTTCCTTTATATTTTCAGTATTTTGAATTGTGATCTAACATATTAGAACATGCAACACTGGCACTTTAAGATAATATTTTAGTATGCGATTTCTTGCATAGCCATAGAAGAGCGCCATAACTATCACCTTGATATTTATATGTTTCTCCAACCTTTCAGGTTGTTTTTTTTGGTAGTGGCAGCCCCTTACATGCGACTTAATTAATCCTAAGCGACTTTAAGCGACTTAAGTACATTTTTTCCTAAAACATTTTGTCCCCATATCGCACCCTACCCCCCGTTTTTCTCAGATATACAATTATTTGCCGATCTCTCGCAATTTACACTACAAATGAGAAGACAGCTCAAAACTGTAACAAAGGCATTATCTAATCATAAGATCACATACAAATGGAGACATCCAGCCACTATCTTGACCACTTACAACGGGAAACATTTTGCTATGTCTACCATTGAAGATGGCATGCAATTACTCCAAACATGGGGTATTATAGTTGATCTTCCACATAACACCCCTGCCTTGAAGGAAAAACCTAATTTGTTCCACTTTGGACGAAAACGTGAACAAAATAGAATTAAATACAAATGAACTACTCCTGACTGTTAAATGCATTACTGACATATACGGTCTGGTTTGATGCTCAATATCTTACTACTTGAACTTCACCCCCTATCTTGGTAAGCATTCCTTTGAGTGGATTACTGCTGAGTCTTGGAAAATATTTTTTTCTTTACTCTTTTATTTTTTATTCTCTCCTTTTTTTTATTTATTTCTTAATTTATTGTTGTGTGCATGATTTAATAGTAACTGTGAACTGATCATATAACAAATACATAGATATTTAGTTTAAGCGTTATAGAAACTACAGAATATTCTTTTAGGAATATATAGAATTATAGTAACATCTAATTTTGATATATATTAATATGTCTTTCAAAATATTGTCCCTAAATGCAAGGGGACTGAATCACCCAGCGAAATGAACCTCTATGTGGAGGTCTGCCTTATCCTTTAATTGTGACATATTATGTGTTCAAGAGACACATTTTGCTAAAGATGCATCTCCCAAATGTCAACATAAACATTTTCCTCATATTTTTCAAACAAAATTCTCCAAAAAACAAAGAGGGGTGTTAATAGCTATTAGAGATACTATTACATTTCAATTAGATAATTGTATCACTGACCCTGAAGGTCGCTATATTTTTTTGATTTGTACCATTAACAATATTCAATACACCCTTGTATCTATTTATGCTCCGAATATGAGGCAAATGCATTTCATAAAAAAAACTATAGAGGAGGCGAAGAAAGTTCAAAAAGGACACCTCCTGATATGTGGAGATTTCAATTTGATTCCAAACAATGATGTGGATTCTTCTGCTAAGTCCAAACGCTATGCTTCTCCCCTTGATAAGTTCATAACTTCAAACGACTTATTTGATGTGTGGAGATGTGGACATGCTAATGAAAGGGATTACACATATTTGTCACCACGGCACAATACCTACTCCAGAATTGACTTATTCTTGACAGATAAATGGCTGCTTGACAAGATTTCATCCTCCCATATACATACGGCCACGTGGTCAGATCACGCTCCCATTAGCATGTCTATAACAACCACATCATCCCAACCAAATTCATATATATGGAGAGCTAATAACTATATTCTCCAAAATGAAAATTACTCCACAACACTCCAACAACACCTTACTGAATTATTTTCAATTAATTCGATGTCTATATCTGACCCAATGATATTATGGAATGCTCATAAAGCTGTTATGAGAGGGGTGTTTATGCAATTAGGTTCTAAAGCTAAAAGAAAGAGAACTCAGAGAATGGATGAACTTACTAAGGAGATAGCCAAAGCTGAGGAACACAATAAAAATGATCCTTCTCCTTTCATTAAAACACAAATTTTCCAGTTACGTAATGAATTAAGAACCCTACTTCTAGAGACACATGAGAAATCCTATAAAAAAATTCAGAGCTACCACTTATGCAACAGGGAACAAAGCAGGGAAAACAATGGCATTACGCATTAAAGGTTATCGATCTAAGACTAAAATTCCCTTCCTCTACCCTCCTCACACTAATGAAAAGTTGCTTAAGGCGTGGCCTGGACGTGAGAGAAGATGGACGCTTAACTTCCCTGTTCCGTCAGCCTCCGACCTCTAGATAGCTAGAAACGGGGAACAACCACGCTGTTCAGCCCCTAAGCTATGGGAACATCATCCCGCAACGCTTCGGCTTCCAGATCGTGCTCGCCGAGGGAACAAACCGGCCGCTGAGCGAGGAATATACAGGACACATAGGACGAATATGGCGGCGTCCTCCACAGCTCCCTCACAGGCTACTGACGGGATTGTGCTAACTCCCGCTGATTCACCTGCACCTCCTATGGCGGAACAACGTACTGAACAACAACTACTTAGCTTACACGATCTCCGCACTGTGGCAGCGGATATAAAAGACACTCTATCCACCGCAATAGCAGACCTTCGACATGAATTGCAAGCTATAACAGGAAAAGTTCAGGCCATTGAGAGGAATGCAGCTCACCAGCAGTCCGCCATTAAACACCTGCATCACACAACAGATACTCACACCTACCAGCTCCGCGATTTCCAGAGACATATCGAGGATCTGGACAATCGCGGACGCAGGCACAACCTAAGGGTCAGAGTTCTCGATGAGAAAGTAGGTGCAGACAGACTTATTCCCGCTATTACGGCTTTATTTAATCAAGTCCTGGACAAACCGCCACAGTCACCTATCTCTATGGATCGTGTACATAGAGCGCTTAGGCCGCGAGGCAAAGAGTCTGAGCCACCGAGGGACGTTATTTGCTGCCTCACGGACTACAAAATAAAAGAAGATATCTTCAGGAAGGCGAGGATTAAACGGCATTTGGAACATGAGGGCTCTGTCGTTCACATTTATCAAGATCTTTCCGCCATCACACTCAAACACCGCAAGGACCTGCGCCTTCTACTGGATGTACTCATCAATAGAGGCATTCCATACAGATGGAGATTTCCGTTCGGGCTCTCAGCTTCACATCGTGGACACTCCGCCTTACTCCGAATTCCAGAGGATTTGAAACCCTTCTGTCAGACCCTGGACATACCACTTGTAGAGGTCCCCAACTGGCATGCAGACTTCACTGTCCTAGGCACAGGCACTGGAACGCACGGAGAAGAACCGATGGAGGCCCAGACCACACACTTCAGGAGACAATGATCGCCATCGACCTCAAGATCCACCCCGAACAGGATGTCTTACCAACAGGTACACAGCCCGACTGCTGCTCCCTTTCCTCGACGGGCACGTAGGGACCGTTAACTGGTGATCTACAATTTCCTCCAGTGACTCTGATGCACCCCTCCTTCCCCACGACCCTTTACGGATGGCTGGCATAATTCACTAACAAGATAAGCACGGTCAGAAATTCCACAGTTCCATCGCTGACCCCCTGAAATCAGGGGCGACTTACTCCAGAAACTGTCAACTGCATTTCTTCAGGTGGTATATATATATTTTTTTTTCTCTCTTTTTTTTCCCCCCCCCCCTTCAACCTGTATATCTATTCTCTCAAGTTGTCTCAAACTTCCCAGCACCGCTCCCAGACTGCTAAGAAAACTGCACCACATTGGCAGACAGGCTTTCAGATGGCGGTATGAAATATACCTACCTATGGAGCACCTACGTTAAAGTACCATATGGCTGTTTCCATCTACTGCGGGTCGCAATGTTGAATGTCAAATGAATGTTGAATGTCAAACACTGCCATTCAGTATTTACCTACCTTTGGACCTTCTTTCAGGTGTACTTTGATAAACCGGAATGGCGAGGACCTTGCAGAGACCCAGCCGCAGTGAATGTTTCTAAACTTTAATATTCTTACCCCAGTCACAATGGAGGTATAGGTACGATAGGGCGCCCTTAATATACCTGTTGGGGTTTATAACCTACGAACAATACATTCAGTAATAACAAGGGCCATACATACCTTCCAGACGATAAAGCACGCACTCTATATCCTTGCTGATGCACTTATTAGGCATCAGATATTCAATATGTGTCACATAAGGAAGCTGTGCCTCTATCATACATAGTGACTGAGCCAATCACTAACACTTGGGCTATTATACTAAGACCAGCAGCGATAGTCTGAAAGGTACCTATGCCTAAGAAAAATGTGATACTTCAGAAGCACACGGGTTCTTCCGGACACATATGCTTCATGAGGTTTGCCTCTTGTTAACGCCAGTCTGGATAGCGGAGTGGTTGACTCCACTGGTGTAATAGGCTAGATAGGTATAGTGTGTGCCTCCCATGGCACCTAGGTTTTGTTACACAATGTTATATTTGCTAATTTACTACAGTTTAAATAAGGTGACAATTGACCAGTCAATTCTTCACTATCATACTCAATTATTACTTGATCACACTGCACATAGAGAGTAAACATTGTTTCTCGTTCTGACACAAGGAAGGATGAGTGAGAAACCGTAGGACAGGAAGAAGAAGAGTAGGGAGTGAGAAATACACAGGATAAGAGAAGTAGGCTGAGAGGAAAAGATAGGAAGGCAGAGGAGAGGGGAATGGCAGACACTGATAAACTGATAAGAAACAGAAATAAGAGAAAATATAAAAAAGACAAGGTTAGAGGAAACATCAATTGGATCTAACACAACAGTTAGCCGGCTTCCCCGCGATTACCACACCAGCGACTCTCTGAGACCAACATTGAGACAAGTATATCCATCACGTGAAAGTGCAATCCCCGAACCGTTTGGCGGTACAAAGCGCAGCAATGCAATACGTGGCTGAAAGGCATTTGGCATATAGACACGCAGATCACTCAACGCACACCTTCCCTAGCGCTACCCTATATATCCCCCTACAACATAGCTACAAAAGTTTTTGAGGTTGGGAGGCTGGCGACGCTTCCTACACGTCACCTCTCTCACTTCGACCAAATCCCCGAACAGGGGTTTCTTACTGATATTGTTCATTGTATGAAACATACCTTTTCTACAACCCCTGACCATATCCGGGAGTTTTATCCCCACGACTAGACAGTTAAGCAGGTCCTTATCTGTTGCCAGACTGTTCAAGACCATCCCCTTGGTCTTCTTCTACCCACCACCAATTAACTCCTCACATTAACTACTTAAACAATCCACTTACTTCGTACTTTCCCATCAGCCATACCTAGCAAACACATATCAATCTCAGGGGCTATTGCAGCTCAAGACCAAGCTACCCACCGTTTCTAGCTTCACATCCACTGCCTGAACTCTCCAACTCCGTCGTCCCGACCCGCACCAACCCCCACGACCACTATGACTTCACTTAAAATCATCTCATTGAACGTAAAAGGCCTAAATATCCCCGAAAAAAGATATCTCGATTGCTTTCATCTATGCACCGGAACAAAGCCGATATTATACTTCTCCAAGAAACCCATTTTCGTACTGAGGCTGTACCGAAATTGCAAAACTATCACTATCCCACAAGTTACCGCTCTACAAATGCGGAATCCAAATCTAAAGGGATTTCCACTTTACTGGCAAAACATTGTCCTCTCCATGTAACTGATGCACTTGCTGATGAGCACGGTAGATACCTATTCTTAAAAGGAAAGTACCAGGGTAAAACGATTACGATAGCCAATATGTATGCCCCCAATTCCAAACAAGTTACTTTCTTCAAGGAAATAGTTCAGCTGCTCTCAGTCTTCCAGGAGGGTACCCTGGTCCTGGGAGGGGACTTCAACATCCCCCTCAACCCCCGCCTAGACACCTCCAATGGCACCTCCTCCCTCCCTTACGCAGCTCTACGATGTATCAACTCCCAATTACATTCCTTACTATTACATGACATGTGGCGTACTCTCAACCCTCATGGCAAGGACTTTACCTTCTACTCACTGACACACAATAAATACTCGAGAATTGACTATCTCAGGATCTCGCAAAATGACCTTCCCAGCATTAACCGTTCCACCATTGACCCGATGTTCCTCTCTGATCATCACCCCATCTCAGTGACCATGAAGCTCCCAGACACACAACCACGACCGCAGTCTTAGAGACTAGATCCCTCACTTCTTTCAGACCCTGTAATTGCGACTGAAGTTTATACACATATCAAACAGTACTTCTCAGAAAATAATCCCCTCGATACATCCCCGCTTGTCAATTGGGAAGCTCACAAAAGTGTCATACGGGGAATTCTCATTGCAGCGGCTGCCAAACGCAGAAAGGAAAGACAACAGCATTTCAATACACTAGCCAACCGGATTCACGCGCTAGAAAAAGCACATAAACGCGCAAGAGCAATTGACACTCTCGATATGTTAACTAAAGCTAGACATGAAATGTTGGAGTTATTGGGCAAAAAAATCTGACGTAAATATGTCCTGTCGCAGAAGATATTTTCGAGTTTAGTAATAAGGCCAGTAAACTATTGGCCAGAGCCTTACAGGCCAAAAAAAGCATCTGCAACCATACACTCACTAGTAGATAAAACAGGCCGCAAACTAAACGCGGCTCCAGACATAGCTCACCAATTCGTTCAATACTATTCCAAATTATACAATCTACCATCACTGCACCCAGAGAATACCAAAATGACAAGACACCAGATGATCACAGAGTTCTTGAACCAATATGGTCCTACTCCAATTTCAGACACCGTTTCTCGAGACCTGGATAGACCCGTGACCATGGAGGAAACCAAATTAGCAAATTAGCACTCAAACAGATGAAGACGGGCAAAAGCCCAGGCCCTGATGGACTTACCGTAAGTTATTACAAAACTTATGAGGAAACACTGACCCCCATTTTTGTTTCCACATTTAATGCGTGTGATTCTCCCCTTACACCCCCACGAGATCTTCTGACAGCCCATATTGCAGTCATCCCCAAGCCTGACAAAGACCCATCCCTGGTAACGAATTACAGACCGATCTCATTACTTAACGTGGATCTTAAATGGTATGCCAAAATACTTGTGAACTGCCTCCTTCACATAATCCCTAATGTCATACACCTCGACCAGGTGGGCTTCATACCTGGCAGAGAAGCGAGAGATAAAACTCTCAAAGCCATCAATCTACAACACTGGCTTATTTCCAAAAAACACCAGGGATTTCTACTATCCCTGGATGCGGAGAAGGCGTTCGATAGAGTGGCCTGGGACTACATGACTGAAACATTGAAACATTTAGGCCTTCCCACCCGCATGCTGAACTTTATACTCATGCTATATTCCAACCCAACCGCAAGAGTACGAGTCAACGGTCATCTGTCGAATGCCTTCTCCATCTCCAACGGTACCCGCCAGGGACGTCCCCTATCGCCATTAATTTTTATCCTCACACTGGAACCGCTTCTGACATGCATTAGGGAAAACCCAAACATTAAGGGCATAAATGTATCAGAGCATACTTACAAAATAGCCGCATACGCGGATGATATTCTCCTTTTCCTATCCGAACCACTGACAACCATTCCGAACTTACTTAAAATCCTTGACAAATTTAAATTGATCTCCAACCTCCAAATTAATTTTTCAAAATCAACCGCCTTGAACATTACTCTACCTGCAGAGCTCGGCAACCTATGTCAACACAATTTCCCCTTTAAATGGGCTAAGCACAAAATCACCTATTTAGGTATACAACTCACTGCCGCCCTCCCAGATCTTTATACAGCAAATTACCAGCCTCTATTACAGACCATAACACAGGACCTAAAGAAATGGTCTTCCGGATTATTCTCCTGGTTTGGGAGAGCGGCAATCATCAAAATGAATATCTTACCCAGAGTGTTATATATACTTCAAACTATCCCGATCAAACTCCCTGCTGCTTTCTTTCAATCACTGCAAAGACTATTTACACATTTTGTATGGAACTCACGACAACCCAGATTGAGTTTCGCTAGGCTTTCTCTTCCAAAGCTTAAGGGAGGCCTAGGCTTACCTGATATTAGGAAGTACCAACAGGCCTGCCACCTAACCCAAATTATCGACTGGAATGTTCATTCCACTTCCAAAAATTGGGTCCAACTGGAACATTCTTTCTCTCCCACCCCCCTAGCTCAAATTCCATGGTTACAAACTGAACACATACCCCCTCGCTGCAATGCACACCCATTGATTCACCCCACGCTCATGGGCTTTCGAAGTGCTTGTAGTAAATACAATATATCATCCAACAAAAGCCCCATAACACCGCTTAGACGTAACCCGCACTTTACCCCGGGCTGTCACAACGCTTTCCTTGCAGATGTATGGCCACACCCAACGATAACAGCAGACCAATTCTTTGACAGCGGTAACCTTACCTCCTACGCCAATCTAATAGCGAAAACGACCAACCAATCTTTTCCATTCTGGACTTATGTCCAACTCAGACATTTTTTGGGGCTCCCACGCCCCCATCAGACTGGTATAGACAACGCACCCCATTTGAGCACCTGTGTATGAAAACAGAGCCTCAAAGACACATTATATCTCAAACTTACGCCTTGCTATTTGCAGAACAATCCCCAAAAGTGGCATGTAACACCAACAAATGGGAACAAGATCTTTCACGACATTTTTCAGAATCTGAGTGGGAAACAATCTACAGAATCACTCATAAAGGGTCCATCAACGTTAACACACAAGAAAACGCGTTTAAGCTTCTCACTAGGTGGTACAGAACACCCAGCAAACTACACCGCATATACCCGGCTGTCTCCCCAACATGCTGGAGATGTGAGCAGGAACCTGGAACATTCCTTCATATCTGGTGGTCATGTTCCATAATTCAACCGTTCTGGAAAGAAGTACACCGACTTATTCGTCAAATAACCACGCACGATTTAGAATTCACACCGGCTCAGTTTCTACTGCATTTCCCCTCCATACCACAACATACATACTACCGATCACTAGCCATGCACATGGTAATGGCAGCCAACTTGTGCGTCCCTATCAGGTGGCGCTCGACCTCGCCACCGGAACTCAAAGAATGGTTCCACAGAATCCAAAGAACGGCGGACATGGAAGAACTAATACACCAAGCTAGAGATACGCCCTCTAAATTCACAAGCACTTGGTCTTGCTGGATACATTTCCGTACAACACATAAATACAAACAATTGAATACCTAAAAACAGGAAAAAAATAAATAAATCTTGATGGGTATGGCTGATCGGATACTACCTGTACATCCCTACCTCCACCCTCTTCCTGAGTTATCCATTTGCTTGTTCACCTTTATGTCCCCGTTACAGTGCATGCACTTAGATACCCCCGATAATATATATCAGCTGTAATGTTCGGGGGACCAGGTAGACTTTTCATACAACAAAGGGTTTATTAACTTAAATAGCTTTACAGCAGCCAAAAACAAAAGGAAAAAGATTTGTAGTCTCACCGACTTGCAAAGTCCAGAACAGCTGTCCTTATCAGAAACAGAGCTTGGTCTTGATGGCAGGTAGCTTCTCCTACCAGGAGCCTTCCAAACAGGACACTGCTGTCCACTTCATTTGCTGCAACCCAAAACAAATGCCAAACACCATCCACCATGTGTTCTCCACTCCTCCACACCCACCTACAACTTCCTGTCTTGCCTTTTAAAGACACTTCCTCTAACAGGTGGGTTAATCAATTTTCATTCCCTAAAGAGAGCACAACCCAAACAGAGGGGAAATATAGCGTCCTTCCAGGACCCAGCCACGGCGTCCATTACATATCCCCCCCCTGTGCCCCAACGCCAAGGAGGTGGAGGCAACAGTGGAGCTCAAACAATGGACTCGGGAGAGGGCATCTGCGTTTTGATGCAGTCTCCCGGGCCTATGCTCCACTACAAACTTAAATTCCTGGAGTGCCAGGAACCACCGGGTAACCCTGGCATTAGTCCCTTTTCCCTGTCTCAGCCATGTTAAAGGGGCATGGTCAGAAATCAACCTAAACTTCCTCCCCAAAAGGTAATATCTGAGGGATTCCAGAGCCCACTTAATGGCCAGACACTCTCGTTCAATTATGGCATAGTTTTTCTCCGCTGGTGTTAACTTCCTGCTGAGGAAGACTATCGGGTGTTCCTCGCCATGAATAACCTGTGACAACACCGCTCCCAATCCTACATCGGAAGCATCAGTCTGGACAATAAATTCTTTTGAAAAATTGGGTGCTACAAGGACAGGGTGTTGGCACAGCGCCGACTTGAGCTCCAAAAAAGCCTTCTCAGCGTCTGCATTCCACTCCACCATGACCGATTTCCGACCCTTAGTCAGATCGGTCAACGGAGCCGCCAACGTGGCAAAGTTGGGTACAAACCTCCTGTAGTATCCCACCATGCCCAGGAATGCACGTACCTGCTTTTTTGTAAGGGGGCGGGGCCAATTCTGTATAGCCTCTATCTTGTTGACCTGAGGTTTCACTACCCCTCTACCCACGATATAACCCAGGTATTTCACCTCCTCCATTCCCAAAGCACATTTTTCAGGGTTTATTGTAAACCCCTCCTTCCAAAGAGAGTCCAGCACTGCCTGCACTTTGGGCAAATGTGATTCCCAGTCTTTGCTAAAAATGACTATATCGTCCAAGTATACTGAGGCATACTTCCGGTGAGGTCGTAAAATCCTATCCATTGCTCTCTGGAAAGTGGCTGGAGCAGTTTGCAATCCAAAAGGCATCCTTTTGTACTGAAAACTCCCCTCTGGGGTAGAAAAAGCAGTTTTCTCTCTAGCAGCCTTAGTCAACGGTATTTGCCAATACCCCTTGGTAAGGTCTAACGTAGTGATATACCTGGCTGGACCTAGTCTCTCGATAAGCTCATCTACCCGGGGCATAGGGTAGGCATCAGGGGAGGGCTGGGCTGGGGGGCAGGGATGCAATTGCCCCCTGGGCTGCTCTGATATGCTGTGGCAAAGGCTGCTGTGCCATCAGCTCAAGAGCACACATGCGCAGATCTTGAGCTGGCCGAGTCCAGTACTGTGATCCAGCGATGTCTTCATTTCAGGGCTGACAGTCTGTGTTACACAGCACAGCCCCGCCCAGCCCCTCCCTCCTCCACACCATTGGCTGGCAGAGGCAGGACCTGCTTCTTTACCCGCCCACACTCCGGGGCAGCCCGTGTGCTGTCTGTGAGGAGGATGTGTGTGGGCAGGAAAGTTCAATCTGAGCAGTCGGCTGGAATCCAGTGAGGCTCCTGGGAGGCTGGGACCATCCAAGTAAGTGAACTCCTCCTCCCTCCCCCACTCTGCAGCCAAAGAGTTTTTTTTTTTTTTTCTAGCAGCCTGAGCAGTACCTTCTAGGTGGTATGATGTGGGCTCACACTGGAATGCTGCAGTTTGGCTGCAGTGCTGGTGTCCTGGCAGTCTTCCTGCATGTTGTCCCTGGTCCCATAGAGGTTGCACATTTTTACTACATGTTCTGAAAGTGCACAAAACGTCCTGCATGCTGCATCTTTGGTGCAATTCCAGAAAATGCAGCAAAAATGTGCAACCTAAAAGAAGTCTGGGGGACTGTGAAAGCCGCCAGTACACTCGCACTGCAGCACACTAAAGTGAGGCCCGGAACGGAAAAGACAGAAAAGAAAAAGTAGTGCAGGGCCGGGCATGACCATGTGTTTAGGGGAGACAATGCATGGGTTAATATGAAGAGATTAGAGGGGAGGGGAAAGTGAGAAAAGTCCAAGGGGGAGTGGTAATATATAAGGAGGAGGCGGGGCTGGGCTGGAAAACAGAAAGTTGTGGAGAAAGAAATGAGGCGGCAGTTTTTTGCTCTGCTCCTCCAACATGGCTGAGATGTCACTCGGATGAGGGCCTTTATGGATGACCAGGTGAGCTGATCGTGGCTGGGAGGTGAGGGTTGCTGTGCATGCAGAGTTTGCAGCCTCTGGCACTCTGTTTTCACCAGGGCCCTCATCTGGGACCATGCGCCAGGCAAGGAGCCCTCTGGGGGGAACAATCCGGTCCCCCAGCAAAGCATAGCCAGCCGTCTGCCTGAACAGGGTCTGGGTGGACTCCACACCACCAGCCCAGCTCGGTGGGCGGGGCCACGGGCCGTTATGGTGCCGCTTCCCCGCCTATGAATCGCAGGACTACTACCTCCTCTGCCTGCATCGCTGCGCGGGGAGGAAGGCTTAGGAGGGAGACTTATTAGTATGGCCATCAGGCTGCTTATACAAAAAAAAAAAAAAAAAAGGGTTTTTAAGGGGGCGGGGGTCCGCGGGGGGGGGGGGGGGCGTGGCCTATACCGGCGGCTCGAGATGGCACAAGATGGTGGTGGAAGGACGAGGTTGACCTTCCAGGTCATAGTATGTGAGGGCATGTGTGGAACTGTGGCAGGAGGCGGAGCTTCAGGGGTGAGACAGGCAGTACAACGGAGGGACTCCACGGCCCCCAGGACCTCTTTGCCTGGGGGGCTTATGACACCACCGGTCCTGGTCTGGGACCGCAGGGCGGAAGGCGAGCTGTCAGTGTGCGAGGAGGAGGAGCCGCAGGAATGCAAGCCAGCGATGGAGGCAAGCGAGGCGGCTGTTGGGGTTCCAGTCAGCCTGGTAAGTCAAATAATGTCTAAATGTTTTTCGTTTAAGTTGCATTGCAGGATTTGTTGGGGGGTTGGAAAGGGGGGTGCAATGTCGGCAGTAGTTGCTCCTCCTTGAACAGAGTTGGTGGATGCTGGCCCACAAGTGGCGGGCGATGCACCTGCCAGTTTGGGGACAGTGGTGCAGTGGTGGGGTTGTCAGGTAATGGTAGGATGGAGATGGTAAGGATTGCAGATGCAAAATAAATAAATAAATAAATAAATATAAAATAAATAAATAAATAAAAATGTGAGATGTACGGGTGCTTTGAGGGTCCCCTGGGAACACAATTAAATAGGGGGTCCGGGATACGATTTGAAAAGGCAAGTGTGTGGAGATCTTCTCGTTATGGCCACCTTTAAAAAAAAAAAAAAAAAAAAGGGGGGAATTTACATTTTAAGTGTATAGGGTCAAGCAGGAAGGTCAAGGGAAAAAGGATGAAGGTAAGAGGAGGTACCGATCGCTTTTGCCGAAGGCAGTCGCCATTATGCGATTGTCATGGGGAGAAGAACCCGAACATGGTTCGGCGTTGTTCTGTTATATGTAGGCCATTGGTAGGTGCACATGTTAAAAAGGGGATCTGGCTACGGGATGATGAGCGGTTTAGACCGCGCAGGTCGGTATGGCCGTTTCTTAATGGGGATCAAAGGATAGCGGCTTCTGGATGCTGTTTCTGTAGTAGTAGAGGCAACTATACCCCCCTCGGCTGAAAAGAAAGGGGTGGGTTGGCAGTGCAATGTGAGCTCCTGTCAGTTCAGTTAAACACGAGTGTTAAAAGGGTGGGGGGACCCATCCATTGTATTGTGGCTTCATGTGAGGACAATGTACAGGCGAGCCTAGTCACACAAGGGATGACTTTTGGAAAGGGGTGCAAAGGTTGCAGCCTTTCGTAAGTAGATACGGAAATAGCGAGGCTGCTTGCCTCCGGGGTTTTTAATGGGGTCTACAGCGGGGGTGGTGCCTGAGAAGGAACCAGACAAGTTTCGCCTCGTTTCCCCACTTATCTGTCAAAAAAAAAAAAAAAAAGTTCTGTCATAATCCGATGCGGTGCACTGTGTCCGATACTTCACGTACACAGCTATAAGGTGGGTTAGGTGTGACGGAAAAGGGGCGCCTATGGCAAACTAGGAATCCGTGTTCCACTTGCTTCCAGTTTATTCGGAGAGCTTTGGCTGCTGGATAGATGCTGGCAAGAGGAGTTTTTTACTTGGAACGATGCCTGCCCATGGGTTTCTCAATTTAGTGGGCTATGGTTAGATGTTTAGTTCTTTACCGGAGTGGGGGGGGGGTAGAGACGTGTCGGTCCCTGATTCAATCATACATGGCTTGGACGTTTGTGTGTTGGGCCGCCTTCCTCCGATGTGTGTGCGATTATACTTTATACATTGCAGCACATTGCAGGTAGGTTCATTAGTGCCATTGGCTGCAAAACACAGGGGGCCGACGAGGGATATTGTACTATTTTGTTCTGGCATTGTGCTTGTTTCAGGGGTTACGGAGGGTCATCTGTCAGTGACCAAGTTGGAGGTACTATAGAAGGGGGTGTGTGAGGCCCAGGGACGGCGTGAGGTACAGTTGAGGACTTTGCATTCATTGCTGGGTAAGTTCAATTTCACCTGCCGGTTTTATTCCAATGAGCGGGTTTTGGCCGACGGCTGCCGTCTGCTACAGTGGGGGTTTCAGGCCCTGGATAATTTAAACAGTTAAATGCGGAACACGGGGAGGGTTCGAAGGTTTGGTACGAGTTCTTGGCCACATATAACGGACGATGGGTGGATGCCGGGTCGATGGGAAAAGAGGTCACGAACACGGCGGGGTAAACAGGTTTGGGGGAAATTTCTCTTTCAGGGGCAGTAGAGTGAGGTATTTGGCCCCAAGTTTGTTGGGTGGAAGTGGGGTGTTCATTCGTAAATTTGTGCTATTGGAATTTTTCCAGTGGTTGCGGCTATGGAGCTGGGGTAAGGGTCATGCAGGAACCTGACACGGAGTTGAATTGTGATTATGTGAGTGTGGTTGCGTGGTCAACCACATGTCCGCATTGTCACAACTGGTCATACGGTGGCTATGCCATTTTGTGTTGCGTTAGGTGCAGTTAAACATTTTCTATATGCTATTCATCTTGCAGGCTTCGGAAACACGGGGGGCTTACTCGTGCATCTATTTTCGGTGGGATAGGTTCAGAGAGTTAGCCGGACACAGAGGGGGAGGAGTTCCCTACTCGGGCTGGATAGGGGAGATGGCATTGGAGTCACCACGGGAGGTAACAGGGCAGTCAGCCAGTGAGTCCACATGGGCGGCTTATGTAAAGGTATGAAAAGAAGGGTGGGTTGTTCGGTGCAGGAGTCTGAGGTCGAACATGGCTGTGTGGGGGCTAAGGTTGTTGGTGGTACTGTGGTTCCAGGAACTTGGTAAACGGGGTTGGTATCTGCCATCGAGCGGAAACTGGTGGGTTTTTGGCTTTTGTTTAACCTGCTGTGCAGGGTGGATTGCAAAAAGGAGTTTGGGTTGGACAATAAAAAAAAATGATCAAAGGGTTAGAGGGGTGGAGGTGCTGCTGTTTGTGTTACCAGGATTCGGAGTAATAAAAAATAAATAAAAATAAAATAAATAAATCATCAAATAATAAAAAAAATAAAATAAAAAAAAGGGATAAAACGGTTAGGGAGTTTCTAGGGTTTGGAACAGATGGCATGGGGGGCAGTTCATGTGGCACAAGGCTGGGAAGTATTGGTCGAGGTTCCAATTTGGGTGGGTGTTCTGAAAATGCCACTGGGATGCAAGGTTGGATGGTGCAGAATACGCTTCACACTCCTTCCACATCGGGGCAGCTTTAGAAGCTGCCAGATATGGGTTGGATGAGGCGGCGGTAAGGAGGAATGGTAGGTGGGAAGCAAAGCGATTACGCACTTACCTATGCCTTCATGTGGTGGTGGAATAAATAATAATAATAAAAAAAAAAAAAACACATGAATGGGGGAGTAGTCTGTACATACGAGCTGTGTTGTTTGTGGTATGGGGTTACATTGGTTTACTTTAAAGTTGGTGCTACCTTTGCCGTTTTTGTTTTGTTTTTGTCCAGATGGAGGACTTATACGCCTTGTCTGGATTTTCTTTGTTATCTGTATGTTTGTTGGGGGGCCAGGAGAGCAGATGTGAGATCGGTTGGCAGACAGTTGGGTAGTTAGAGGAGGGAGGCATGTGTTCGCTGGCTAGGTGTATGGGGGTTGAGGTGGAGCAAGGTGATATGGGAAGTGGAACGTTAGGCGCGGCGGGATAAACCGCCGGCCATTTGGGTTATGCATGCAAGGGGTAATGCTTTTGGGTTCGAATGATCAGGGAGCTGATCTCGGACGTTAAGTCAGATATTTTACGACTTCGTACAGTTGTCTAACACTCAGGTGGTCGGGAGGTTGTGGCTCAGAATGGGGGGCCTGGTGATCAGGAAAGTAGAGGTGGAAACTAATGTGGGCCTGTAATTGAGGGTGTTAGAATACACCTCTAGGTAGTGGGGATAGTTTTCTGGGCCCTGGGACTCAAAAATGGGATCCAGTGGGCCCCGGGAGTGTGGGGGAGCCCTTAAGGGTAAGGTGTCATCCTTGCGGGCTGTGGCGGTGTTTTGTTGGTCTTTGACGGTGGCAGTAAACATATGTGATGGAAAGGGGTGGGGGGCTCATCGGTAGTATGTGCCCCTCCGGTGTATTCCAGCGAAAGGTTAGCTGGAATACTGTAATGGTTGCACTGCGGGAAGGGGGTTGTCTCCGAGCAGGTTATCCGCTGGAGGCCTATCGTGTGGAAAAAGGTCCCGCAGTGTATTGGTGGAATATGTGTTGGAGTTCCGGGGTGCTGTCAAAGACCAACAGACTGGAGTTGAACAAGTTGTTACGGAGGTGATATTTTGGTATATATTTGATATTGGAGTTATTTATATGGTGTGAATAATAAATAGGCTGCTATGGCCATTTATACTCCAAAATGAAGGTGTGGTCTCATCATTTTAGAAGGGTAAGAAATGGGGATGGTGGAGTACAAGTGGTATAGCAGTAAGAGGCAAGTTGGGTACCTCTGAACTACACTGGTCAAGGCTTGTATTCACATGCAGCAGCCACTCCTCTAAAAAGTGATCCATGCTCAGGTCACTTTTCAGAGGCATTTGACAGGCAGTGAGGAGTTGATATTACATTTTATCCCTGCCTGTTTTAACCCTCTAAATGCCAATCCCTGCAGGTAATTATACGGTTCACTTTAATCTCCACCTCATTTCCATTACTCTCTGTAGGTATTAGATGTGCTCTCACCTTATTGTTTGCACATCTAATATCCAAGGGTACTTTCACACTGGGGCGGTGTGGGCAGTAGTGGTAAAGCATTGCTCGTTTTAGCAGCGCTAGCGGGGCACTTTTAAAACCCACTAGCAGCTCAAGAAAGAGTTAAAACCGCATGTGTTGCTCATTTCAGTAGGCAGGGCACCTCTCCCAAACTGCCCCAATAATGCTGCTTGCCGGACTTTTCAGAATGTCCTACAAGCGCACCGCCCCATTGTGAGGGCACTCGGGGCTTTCACACTGGGGTGGCATGAGAGGCAGTTTACAGGCGCTATTTTTAGCACTAAAACGCCTGTAAAGAGACTTCAGTGTGAAAGGACCCTAAAAAGAGTTCTGGAAATAAGGTGGAGTTCAAAGGGAATTTCTACACCTAAGTGGAGCGCTCCTTTCAGAAGATTTGAGGATATTATTAAACAGAGACTGGTGGACTTAGGCCACCATAGACGGGTTGAAATTCTGCCGGTTCAGCAGAAATTTCAATCAATCTATGTGCAAACTGGCTGCACAGAATTCGATCTATCAACTGACAATACAACCAGCTTGTCTTTATTTCTTTTTTTTGTGATCACTGCTGGCTGCTAAGCGGCCAGCAGCAATCACTGTATTCTGATGGCTTGAAAACTTTCACCTCAGAGCACACACCCACACACGGCTCTTATGGATGCTTAATGAATCAAGTGCCAGGCTTCCCTATCATTACACCTGTGTGACTGCAACCAAAAGTCTGGACACAAGCTAGCACAGGCTCCTGGGAACATGGGAAGGGTGGCCAGTAAGAGGAGAGCTGGGAAATGACATTACTTGCCTCATATCCCTGCCACTCCTAAACCTGCTCCACTGCAGCACCAGGTCCACAATGCCCTTAATCTGGCTGGTGCCCCAGGGTGTGCACCTGCATGTGCTTTTCTCACTACCCGCAATTGACACAGGAGGAGCCTGCACCCTGGTGAATATGGTGGTCATGCCAGGGAGAAAGCAGGACTTGCATGTTTAGCCTGCTGAACTTGCTGTGACTCTCGGCTACTCTGCTGGCTTTGCTTGCCCAGTGGTGTGGTGCTCACTCACCAGAGAAGCTCCAGACTCCACAGGTAGCACTTAGTGTGGCGGCAGTGACAGAACAGTCTTTAGTCTTCACCTTCCTGCAGTCTTATTGGTCTTTGTACTGGGTGTGGGGAAGGGGCAAGCTCTTTTTCTCAGTCTCTCTGGGGCAATCATGCAGTCTCTCTCTGGGAGACTGCTCCAAAATGATTGCCCCCACAGGGAGTGACCGCTCCACACTGCCTGCACAGAGAGAGTGACCGCTTCACACTGCCTGCACAGAGAGAGACCGCTTCACACTGCCTGCACAGAGAGTGACCGCTTCACACTGCCTGCACAGAGAGTGACCGCTTCACACTGCCTGCACAGAAAGTGACCGCTTCACACTGCCTGCACAGAGAGAGTGACCGCTTCATACTGCCTGCACAGAGAGAGTGACCGCTTCACACTGCCTGCACAGAGAGAGTGACCGCTTCATACTGCCTGCACAGAGAGAGTGACCGCTTCACACTGCCTGCACAGAGAGAGTGACTGCTTCACACTGCCTGCACAGAGAGAGTGACCGCTTCACACTGCCTACACAGAAAGTGACCGCTTTACACTGCCCGCATAGAGAGTGACTGCTTCACACTGCCCACACAGAATAAGACTGCTTCACACTGCCTGCACAGAGAGAGTGACCGCTTCACACTGCCTGCACAGAGAGAGTGACCGCTTCACACTGCCTGCACAGAGAGAGTGACCGCTTCACACTGCCTGCACAGAGAGAGTGACCGCTTCACACTGCCTGCACAGAGAGAGTGACCGCTTCACACTGCCTGCACAGAGAGAGAGACCGCTTCACACTGCCTGCACAGAGAGTGACCGGCAGTGTCAAGCAGTCTCTCTCTCTCTGGGGCAATGTGGAGCAGTCTCCCTCCCTCTCTGTACGGGAATAGTGGTGTAGATGGATGGTCAGCTGATTCTAGGGTTCAATGGGCCACTTGACTGGACTTGCCCCCCAGGCTTAAGGCTGCCAGCCCTCCCCTGGTAGGCATCAAACCGGGAAACTTCATTAAGTTTCCGGAAATCATTGCAGAATCGCAGAGTCCCGTTGGGCTTCGGTACCAACACAATCGGGCTCGACCACTCACTCTGCGATTCCTCAATAATCCCTAGGTCTAACATCTTTTTTACTTCCTCTGAAACGGCCTTCCTTTGAGCCTCTGGGATGCGGTAGGGCCGGACAAAAACTTTGACTCCTGGTTCTGTGACAATATCATGCTCTACGACACTAGTGAGCCCGGGCAAGTCTGAAATTTTTTCTTTATTTCTCTGCAAGAACTCCTTTGCCTGCTGACTTTGGGTTTTAGACAGGGTATTTGCTATTTGGACACTCTCCACCCCAACCCGAGGCTCAAGTTTTGTACTAGCCAGGGAGGTCGCTGGTTCCCTGTCTGTCCAGGGCTTTAACAAGTTTACATGATATATCTGGAAGGGTTTCCTCTTGCCTGGTTGGTGGACTCTATAATTTACCTCTCCCATTTTTTCCACAGCCTCGAAAGGGCCTTGCCATCTGGCCAAGAATTTACTTTCCACAGTGGGAATCAACACTGCTACTCGATCCCCCACTTGAAAGTTCCTAATTTTGGCTGCCCTATTATAGACCTGTCGTTGAGCCTCCTGGGCTTTTTGTAAGTGTTCCTTAACTAGCGGCATCACAGTTCGGATCCTCTCCTGCATTTGAGAGACATATTCAAGAACACTTTTATGCTGGATTGGTTCACTTTCCCATTCTTCTGTAACAAAGTCCAGTAGTCCGCGAGGTCTCCGCCCATATACCAATTCAAAGGGCGAAAACCCAGTGGAGGCCTGGGGCACTTCTCGGATAGCGAACAGGAGAGCTGGTAACAGGCAGTCCCAGTCTTTCCCATCCCTTTGTACCACTCTCTTGAGCATAGACTTAAGGGTCTTATTAAAACGTTCTACCAATCCATCTGTTTGGGGATGGTAGACCGATGTGCGCAGCTGTTTAATCCGGAACAGTTTGCATACATCAGCCATAACCTTCGACATAAACGGGGTGCCCTGGTCTGTGAGTATTTCCTTGGGAAAACCTGTCCGTGTAAACAACTGGAATAACTCCCGTGCAATAGCCTTAGAGGAGGTATTCCGCAGGGGTAGCGCCTCAGGATATCGAGTGGCATAGTCAAGGATCACTAGTATGTAAGAATGACCTCGAGCCGACTTTACCAAGGGACCCACTATATCCATGGCTATCCTCTCGAATGGGACCTCAATTATGTGTAGAGGGACCAACGGGCTCCGGAAATGGGTCGCCGGAGTGGTCAACTGACAGGTGGGACAAGAGGTACAGTATCTCCTTACCTCTGCTTTCAAGCCTGGCCAGTAAAACCGGTCGGCGATCCGTGCCTCCGTCTTTTCAACTCCCAGGTGTCCCCCTAACACATCATCATGGGCCAGGTCCAGGACCTTGCGTCTATATTGTTGGGGTACCAATAATTGTTCTACCACATTTTCTCTCACTTTAGTAACCCGATAAAGCAATTCATTACGTATTGAAAAATGTGGCCACCGCTCATTAGCACCTGGCTCTTGGGGCTCCCCATTTATTACTACAACCTGTTCCCGTGCCCTGGCCAAAGTGGGGTCCTGCATCTGGGCAGTACCAAATGCCCCCTGGGGAACACCCAAATCTGGCAAGTCAGGGGTAGAGGCCATTTCCTCATCGTCTTCCCCCAGCATTACCTGAAGCGGGGAAGGTTCCCCCCCCTCAGTGTTCAGGTAGGTCTGAGAACCCCACATATTGACATCTTTAACAGTATCAGCACTATTTTCATCATTATTAACCAAAGTCTTGGCGTTTTTATCAACTGGGTCCATATTATGAACATGTGGCATCTCAGGGTTATTACCCTCTACAACAGGAACAGAGGAACTAGTTTCTTCCCAGTCTCTGGACCTTTCAGATAGTTCTCCTTGTCTCCAAAGTTTTGCAAATAATGGACAGTCTCGTCCTATGATAACGTCATGTACCAAGTTCTTTACCACCCCCACCTCTTGAGTACCAGTGCCACATGCTGTGGAGATGGACACCGAGATGAGAGGGTACTCTCTAGTGTCCCCATGAATGCACACAACCCGCAAAATTTTGCTTACCGGACCGATCTTCCCAATTACTCTAGGGTGAACCAGGGTTACCATGCTTCCAGAGTCCAGCAAGGCCCATGCAGGGTGGTGGTTCACTTGGACTTCACACTCAAAATTCCTCTCTCCAAGGTCAAGATGTGTTGTACACGATTTATGGGCATAAAAAGACCCCCTCCGAAGAACCCCGCATTCCATGGGTTCTTCCTGCAATGGGCAGTGGGCCCGGGTATGGCCCCAGGCATGACATCGCCAACATTGTACATCCCCTCCTCTCCGATCAGGAACAGGTCGCTGAGGGGTTAACGGGTGTGACTCTTGGCCTTCCGGGGTGTTGGTTCCAGGGCTCCTGGGGACATCCGTTCGAAGGGCGGCAGTTGGTCGGAAGGGCCGTGGCCGACTGGGCCCTTGACGCTTGGTGGGGCCAAGCAGATCCTCCACCACCGTATATCGTTCAACCATCTCAACAAGGCCGTTCGCGGTTTTGGGGTCTCCATGACTGACCCACCATTGAAGGTCATCTGGCAGTGACCTTAAGTACCGGTCCAGCACGATCCGCTCCACAATTTGGGGGCCAGACAACACTTCGGGCTGCAGCCATTTTTTTACTAGTTGCACCAGGTCATGCATTTGAGATCGCGGTGGCCGGTTTGAATGATACTTCCATTGGTGCACTCGTTGGGCCCGAACGGCCGTAGTCACCCCCAACCGAGCCAGTATTTCGGCCTTTAGTTTTTGATAATTTTTAGCATCTTCTGGTGGTAGGTCAAAATAGGCTTTTTGAGAATCTCCGGTGAGGAAGTGAGCAATTAAGCCAGCCCACTGGTCCTGGGGCCACCCTTCTCTCTCTGCCGTCCTCTCAAATGTTGCCAGAAACGCCTCTACGTCATCACTCGGGGACAACTTCTGCAAGAAATGGCTTGCCCTTATGGTCACCTGGTTGCCAGGGGCAACGGCCACTTGTTCACGGACCTGAGAAAGCTGCTGCACTGCTTCTTTTAAGGCCGCCATCTGATCCTGCATAACCCCTTGTTGGGTCGCTTGCTGGGCTGCTAACTGGGCCACCAACAGGCGAGTATTTTCTTGCTGCAAAGCCAGTGCCTCGTTGTGCTGCGTTGCTAAGCGCTGATTAGCTTCCTCATGGCGGGTCTGCGCTTGTATATTTGCCAAGGACAGCTGTTTAATTAGCTCCTCCATGGTTTCAGCTTTCCGCAGTTGTGCAGCTTTAACCCAGGACATAAATTCACTGTACTGTCCCTTTAAATGTCAGTTCAAATTCACAAAAAAAAAATAGCAAGAAAAAAATGCCTGTTACTTTGTCCTGCCCGCATTCGAGCACCACTTGTAATGTTCGGGGGACCAGGTAGACCGCAGGACACAGGCTTTTCATACAACAAAGGGTTTATTAACTTAAATAGCTTTACAGCAGCCAAAAACAAAAGGAAAAAGATTTGTAGTCTCACCGACTTGCAAAGTCCAGAACAGCTGTCCTTATCAGAAACAGAGCTTGGTCTTGATGGCAGGTAGCTTCTCCTACCAGGAGCCTTCCAAACAGGACACTGCTGTCCACTTCATTTGCTGCAACCCAAAACAAACGCCAAACACCATCCACCATGTGTTCTCCACTCCTCCACACCCACCTACAACTTCCTGTCTTGCCTTTTAAAGACACTTCCTCTAACAGGTGGGTTAATCAATTTTCATTCCCTAAAGAGAGCACAACCCAAACAGAGGGGAAATATAGCGTCCTTCCAGGACCCAGCCACGGCGTCCATTACACAGCACATATATTTCTCTAATGATACGCCATCCCTGGGTATATACATATTTTCACAAGCTAGGTTTATGTTATGCTCGCAGGGTGATGATCTGCAGCACTTCCATGTAAAAATGATAGATGCATAATAGATATAGCCATGAATACTGCAATCATCACAGTTTCAACTGTTCAATTTACCATAAGAAAGGTCCTTTGACCTTAGGTTAAGGTTAAATGATTCCTTGTAGTTTACATTCTCCTGTTTTGAATGATGAATCTGGTTAATGTAGCGGCTGCACCCGCATTTGCTTATTCTGTAATATGTTTAAAGAAAACTTTAATAAAAACTTTACAACAACAAAAAAAAAAGTTGCTTAAGCCTTCTTCAATAGCTGAAGCATTTAGCTCATATTATAATGATTTATATAACATTAAGAATGATGGCGATAACCATCAACCTTCTCAGGAAGAGATTGACACCTTTTTGGAGAGTGTCAAACTTCCATCTATTTCCCCACAACAATTTGAATTCTCAATTCTCCCTTTACTATCCCTGAAATTCTACAAACTATCCGTATTCTTCCTAACTTGAAATCACCTGGTCCAGATGGCTTTACAGGGGAATATTTAAAAAAATGTCAAAGTACTCTAGCACCTATACTATGTGACATTTATAATTTAGCAGCCAATTCTTCATCATTTCCCAATGAAATGCTGAATGCTCTTGTTGTAACTCTTCCAAAACCAGATAAGGAACCATCTTCACCTAAAAATTTTAGACCAATTTCCTTACTCAATTTAGATGTTAAAATTTATGCGAAACTTCTAGCCAAAACACTAGATAGTTTGTTACCCTCTCTTATCCATAGAGATCAATCAGGTTTTCACCAAAGGAAGACAAGCATCGGATGTTACTAGAAAAATGATAAATATAAAACACCATGTAGAACTCACCAAATCGCCATCCCTGTTTCTGTCGCTTGACGCTGAAAAGGCGTTTTTATAGAGTTCATTGGGGATACCTGTCATCCGTTCTGACTAAATTTGGCTTAACAGGTCAAATCAACAAAGCAATATTAGCCCTGTACTCTGTCCCCTCGGCTCGAGTGTATACTACGGATTCTTTATCACCTCTATTCCCAATAACAAATGGTACACAACAAGGATGCCCCTTATCCCCCCTAATTTTTAACCTTGTTATTGAACCCCTAGCTGAGAGTATTAGGTCCAACAAAAAAATTCTAGGAGTTACCATTGCTGAACAAGAACATAAAATCAACCTTTTTGCAGATGATGTTGTTCTTATGATTACTGATCCTGAGAAATCCTTACCGGAAATTCAGGAAACACTAAATATGTTCAGCAAAGTTTCTTATTACAGGCTTAACGCGAATAAATCTTGTATATTGAACTTGGGGATTGATGAAAATACTACTAAACATCTTAAATGAAAATTCCCTTATACATGGATTGAAAGTACAATTAAATATTTGGGTATTCAATTATCAAATTCATGTAAAACACTGTTCCAATATAATTATATTCCACTTCGTAATGCATTACAGGAAAATCTCACTAAACTAGCATCCCATGAATTTTCATGGATGGGATGTTTGGCAGCATTTAAAATGCTTCACCTTCCACAAATTTTATACTTTTTTAGAACTCTCCCGATTCCAATTCCGTTAAAATATTTCCAATCCCTTCAGACTCTGTTTTCTAGATTCATCTGGCAGGGTAAAAAATCTAGATGTGCTCATTCAAACTTAGTGAAGAAACGTCAAGCTGGGGGAACAGGGTATGTGGATTTCCAAGATTATTATTTAGCCTCGGTTCTTACACAGTCTAAGGAATGGTTTCTATCTCCTCCATCTACAATTTGGGGGAAGATGGAAACTGCTAAGGAAATAATCTATCAATTTGGATTCCTTTCATGGCACTTGGAGCCAAGATACCTTCTCGCATCTCCCCAACAATATTAGCGACACTTAAATCCTGGGTTCGATTTCTGCATCTAACTTCCTCACACCCTCTTCCTACCAAAGTCCAAATTCCGCTAAATACTCTACATAATTTCATGAAGACAACCTCATTTACACCATGGATAGAGAAGGGAATTAAATATCTATCTGATCTACTTGATAATAGGGTGATCAAACCATTTCCTACTGTCAGGGAAGACGGGCTTTCCATGTAAGATCCCGGCGTGCACGCATGGGTACTAGCACTTTAAGACACACACCTGTCACTAATACTGAAGTCAGGCGGGCTATTTAAACAGGGCTCCTACAGAGGTTCATTGCTGTTTGGTCTGCAGCTTCTGTGTTGTATCCTGTTTCCTGTGTGACCTCTGAATCTGATCCAGCTTGTCGTTACCTGTGATTGCCTGCTGCCTGTTCTGATCCCGGCTTCCCTTTGACTCTGATCCTGCCTGCTGATTCTGTCTGTTGATCTTCCGGTACTACTTGGCTTGTGACCTGACCACTCTTCTGCCTACTGTCTATGCCTGATCTGCCTGATTATTACCGACCCGGCCTGTCTGACCCTGCATCTCGTTCATCCAGCCTGCTTCAGCTCCCAGCCCTGCAAACAAGCATCTGGTCCTGCTCGTGTGAGTTCATCCACTACCTGCCTGCTGATCACCACTACTACAGGGACTATTGAACTGTTTACAGGCACTCATACCCCACCGTGCTCCTGTGGCTCCTGTATCAATACCAGTGGTCTGTGAGCCGGAGTTGTACGAGAGGCCTTCCTCTGCACGTCAGGCTCATATCCCAGGTACGTAACACCTACACTTCAAAAGAAATTTCAATTGCCAAATTCAGATTTATTCCTCTACATCCGAACTAAGAATTGCATTTCCAACCTCCCATCATGGACCTATAATGTTCCCCAATCGGCTTGGTCCTTCCTTAAGATCCCCATACATCAACAAAAAGGGATCTCTCTTTTCTATAATCTTCTTCAACAAAAAAGTGTGTTTACAAAGACTATCCCTTTAATTAGATGGGAAGAAGACTTAGGATACACCTATACAGTTGACCAATGGGAAAAAGCTTGTAACACCACATATAAAGCCACATTCTGCTCTACATTATGGGAAGTATCCATTAAATTGACTCAACGCTGGTATCTTACTCCTGAGAAAATATCTAAATTCAACGGCACATTTGACCACAAATGTTGGAGATTGTGCGGCAAAAAAGGTGATATGTTGCATACATTTTGGACATGCCCTAAACTTGGGAAGTATTGGTAACAAATCTTTCAAGTTATGTCTGAAATTACCAAAACAGTCATTCCTCCAAATCCCTCACTGGCTCTATTATCCATTGATCTTGATCGATATCCTATACAATTTAGAAATGTGTTTACACATATTTTGCTGTCAGCCAGGATCAGTATAACGAGGAACTGGAAAAATCCTGATCCTCCTTCCATAAAAGAAGTGATAGAATCAAAACAAACTCATTACATTTATGAATCAATTCTAGCTCTTCCACCTCACAAAAAAGAACATACTCATATAATATGGCAGCCATGGTTAAAATGGGCTAGTCCCCAAAACATTGCACAAGTTCTTTGTTCCTAGATAACTTGAATTAAAAAATTACTTACCCCGCTCTAATATTTTAATCTTTGTTTTGTATCTATTAAATGACAGGTTACTATTACTGTCCCGAACACAGTTTAGCACCCATAGGGGTGTTCGGGAATATATTTAGGTTCATCATCTTTGAATTACTTAAATTGGCAGTATATAAATATATGAAGATAATATTTATATTACTTTTGTGTATTGTCTCCATAATGGATGTATTAATAACCTCCCGATCGTTATCTTTATTATCCCGATTATAATTGAGATAGTTAATATGGTTTTCTTTATATTATATTTTTTATTATTTTTGGATACTATTATCTATGTATCTAAATACTGTAACTGATCTGTTATTTAGTCATAATTTCTGTCATTTGTCTTGATAAAAATTTAAACTTTAATAAAAACTATTGATTAAATTTGAAAATGCAACAGTAGATTATGTAAATTTGAAATTGTCTCATGTTTATTCAATGAATTTTGTAATAAAATTTATATATTTAATTTTTAACCAAAAACAATGGTATTTGTCTCTATGAATTTAAATATAACAAATACCTAAAACGTCCCGAGGTTTGTGACCTCTAGTCCCCCCCCTTTTCTTCAATTTTGCTATTGGGATGTGGTGTTTTTTTTATTTTTGGCTCCTCTTTTTCGGTTTTGTTTCTATGCAATTTTTATCAGTTTTTATCTTTCAAAAAGTGTTTCCCATTGCTAAACCTTTCATCCAATTTCTAAATTGCTACACAAGCAAGTTTCAAAAGCCAATATAAAGGAATAGTAGTGGTAAAAAAAAAAAAGAAACTTGTGGGTTTAATGTTATCAGCGGCGGGAGAGGGGGCCCCCCTCCCGCCGCAATCTGGTGCCCTCCGCTGCTTACTGGAGCCGTCCACAGAGGCAATCGCATCTGCCCCCTGGGCTGACATGGAGACGAGTGAGGGGAAGATGGCCCCACCCATCTCCATGATACTGCAGGGCGGAAGCGACGTAAAAACTTCACTTCCACCCATAGCTCTTAAAGGGCCATTTTATTTTTTTTAAATGACAATTTTTTTTTTAAATTGCATTTTAGTGTAAATATGAGATCTGAGGTTTTTTTGACCCCAGATCTCATATTTAAGAGGTCCTGTCATGCTTTTTAATTTTCAATGCGCCCCGTCCCACTGAGCTCGTGTGCAGAAGCAAACGCACACGTGAGTAGCGCCTGCATATGAAAACTGTGTTCAAATCACACATGTGAGGTACCGACACAATTGGTAGAGCGAGAGCAATAATTCTAGCCCTAGACCTCCTCTGTAGGAATTTTTTAAATGCCACCAATGGAGATTTTTAGGGTAAAAGTTTGCCGCCATTCCACGTGCAGGCGCAATTTTGAAACGTGACATGTTGGGTATTAAATTATCTTTCACAATATAAAAAAATTGGGCTAACTTTACTGTTGTCTTATTTTTTAACCACTTAAGGACTAGCCTCGTTTTGAGATTTTGGTGTTTACAAGTTTAAAACAGTTTTTCTTACTAGAAAATTACTTAGAACCCCCAAACCTTATATATTGTTTTTTTTTCTAACACTCTAAAATGGTGGTCATTGAAATACTTTTTTTCACACGGTATTTGCGCAGCAGTCTTACAAGTACACTTTTTTTGGGGAAAAATTCACTTTTTTTAATAAAAAAATAAGACAACAGTAAATTTAGCCCAATTTTTTTTATATTGTGAAAGATAATGTTACGCCGAGTAAATTGATACCCAACATGTCATGCTTCAAAATTGCACCCGCACATGGAATGGCTTACCCCTAAAAATCTCCATAGGCGACGTTTAAAAAAATTCTACAGGTTGCATGTTTTGAGTTACAGAGGAGGTCTAAGGCTAGAATTATTGCTCTTGCCCTAACGACTGCGGCAATACCTCAAGTGTGGTTTGACCAATGTTTTTATATGCGGAAGCTACTTACGTATGCGTTCGCTTCTGCGCAGGAGCTCATCGGGAAGGGGCGCTTTAAAAAATTTTACATTTATTTTACTTGATTTTATTTATTTTTTTCACTGTTTTTAAAAAATAAATAAAAATTTGGGTCACTTTTACTCCTATTACAAGGAATGTAAACATCACTTGTAATAGAAAAAAAGCATGACAGGTCCTCTTAAATATGAGAGCTGGGGTGAAAGTCCTCAGATCTCATATTTAGACTAAAATGCAATTAAAAATAAAAAAAATTAAAAACTTGGTCTTTGGCTGACAGAAGATCCAATCTATAGTGCTTCACGAACGTAGAAAAACTGGACCATGTTGCAGCTCTACAGATCTGTTCAGGAGACGCACCAGCCCACTTTGCCTGAGAAGTTGCCACTGCCCTGTTTGAGTGTGCTCTAATCCCAACTGGGGGCTCTAACCCCCCTACCACGTAAGCCTGCCCAATGGCTGACCTTAACCACTTTCAGACCGGACCATTTTGCTGGTAAATGACCAGAGGTCTTTTTACACTTTGGCACTGCGCTGCTTTAACTGGTAATTGCGCGGTCATGCAATGTTGTACCCAAACAAAATTTGCGTCCTTTTCTTCCCACAAATAGAGCTTTCTTTTGATGGTATTTGATTGCCTCTGCGATTTTTATTTTTTGCGATATAAACGTAAAAAGACCGCAAATTTTGAAAAAAAATGATATTTTCTACTTTTTGTTATTAGAAAAATCCAATAAACTCAATTTTAGTCATACATTTAGGCCAAAATGTATTCAGCCACATGTCTTTGGTAAAAAAAAAGTCAATAATTGTATATTTATTGGTTTGCGCAAAAGTTGTCACATCTACAAACTAAGGTACGTTTTCTGGAATTTACGCAGCTTTTAGTTTACGACTGCCTATCTCATTTCTTGAGGTGCTAAAATGGCAGGGCAGTACAAAACCCCCCCAAATGACCCCATTTTGGAAAGTAGACCCCCTAAGGAAATTGATAAGAGGCATGTTGAGCCCATTGAATATTTTATTTTTTTGCCTCAAGCGATTGAATAATGACAAAAAAAAAAATTTTTTTTTTTTTTTACACAAAGTTGTCACTAAATGATATATTGCTCACACATGCTATGGGCGTATGTGAAATGACACCCCAAAATAAATTCTGCTGCTTCTCCTGAGTATGGGGATACCACATATGTGGGACTTTTTGGGAGCCTAGCCGCGTACGGGGCCCCGAAAACCAAGCACCGCCTTCAGGCTTTCTAAGGGCGTAAATTTTTGAGTTCACTTCTCACTACCTATTACAGTTTTGAAGGCCATAAAATGCCAAGATGGCACAAAACCCCCACAAATGACCCCATTTTAGAAAGTAGACACCCCAAGCTATTTGCTGAGAGGCATGTTGAGTTCATGGAATATTTTATATTTTGCCACAAGTTGCGGGAAAATTACAAACTTTTTATTTTATTTTTTTTTTTAACAAAGTTGTCACTAAATGATATATTGCTCATGCATGCCATGGGCATATGTGAAATGACACCCCAAAATAAATTCTGCTGCTTCTCCTGAGTACGGGGATACCACATATGTGGGACTTTTTGGGAGCCTAGCCGCGTACGGGGCCCCGAAAACCAAGCACCGCCTTCAGGCTTTCTAAGGGCGTAAATTTTTGAGTTCACTTCTCACTACCTATTACAGTTTTGAAGGCCATAAAATGCCAAGATGGCACAAAACCCCCACAAATGACCCCATTTTAGAAAGTAGACACCCCAAGCTATTTGCTGAGAGGCATGTTGAGTCCATGGAATATTTTATATTTTGCCACAAGTTGCGGGAAAATTACAAACTTTTTTTTTTTTTTTTTCACAAAGTTGTCACTAAATGATATATTGCTCACGCATGCCATGGGCATATGTGAAATGACACCCCAAAATAAATTCTGCTGCTTCTCCTGAGTACGGGGATACCACATATGTGGGACTTTTTGGGAGCCTAGCCGCGTACGGGGCCCCGAAAACCAAGCACCGCCTTCAGGCTTTCTAAGGGCGTTACAGTTTTGAAGGCCATAAAATGCCAAGATGGCACAAACCCCCCCCCAAATGACCCCATTTTGGAAAGTAGACACCCCTAAATTTAGGGGTACACTAGTGAGACTAGGTAATAAATGGCGGGTGCCCTGAAACTATAAAAAAATAACTAACCAACCAGCGTCACCTGTAACAGTTATATGGTGATCACTGGTGAAAGGGTTAACTAGGGGGCAATTAGGGGGCTTTATGCGGTAGTATATGGGGGTCCCTGGCGCTATAAAAAGCTGCAGCGAACCTAAATACCTACCTGCCTAACTAGCGTCACCTGTGACACTAATACAGCGATCAGAAAAACGATCGCTTATTAGGCTGGGTTCACACTGGAGCGATGCGGGAACGCCACGAATGCGCGGCGGGTTCCCGCATCGCATGCCTCCCGGCGGCAGTTCACACTGCCCTATGCGAACTGCTGGGAGTGTCAGTGAAATGTTACTGACACCCCCAGATCAGTTCGCATATCGCAGTGCGATCTGCAAACTCGGATCGCATGGTGTGAACACCCATGCGATCCGATTCTGCTGCGGGCCAAAAAAAGGGTCCCGTGCGAATTTGCGGCGGGTGCGGCGGGTGCGGCGAATGGCTGAACTCGAATCGCACAGAGATCGGATGTGATTTGCACTGCAGTGCAGTGCGAATCACATCCGTTCTCATAAACCGCTGCAATGTGAACCCAGCCTTAGTGACACTGGCGACGGGGGGTGATCACGGGGTTAAACCTTTATTGGGGGGGTTAGGGGGGTACCTTAGAACTAAAGGGGGCTAACCCTAACTGCCCTAACAGTTATTAGTCACAAATGACACCCGCCGGGTGATCAGGGGGTTAAACCTTTATTAGGTAATAAATGGCGGGTGCCCTGAAACTATAAAAAAATAACTAACCAACCAGCGTCACCTGTAACAGTTATATGGTGATCACTGGTGAAAGGGTTAACTAGGGGGCAATCAGGGGGCTTTATGCGGTAGTATATGGGGGTCCCTGGCGCTATAAAAAGCTGCGGCGAACCTAAATACCTACCTGCCTAACTAGCGTCACCTGTGACACTAATACGGCGATCAGAAAAATGATCGCTTATTAGGCTGGGTTCACACTGGAGCGATGCGGAAACGCCGCGAATCCGCGGCGGGTTCCCACATCGCATGCCTCCCGGCGGCAGTTCACACTGCCCTATGCGAACTGCTGGGAGTGTCAGTGAAATGTTACTGACACCCCCAGATCAGTTCGCATATCGCAGTGCGATCTGCAAACTCGGATCGCATGGTGTGAACACCCATGCGATCCGATTCTGCTGCGGGCCAAAAAAAGGGTCCCGTGCGAATTTGCGGCGGGTGCAGCGGGTGTGGCGGGTGCGGCGAATGGCTGAACTCGAATCGCACAGAGATCGGATGTGATTTGCACTGCAGTGCGGTGCGAATCACATTCGTTCTCATAAACCGCTGCAATGTGAACCCAGCCTTAGTGACACTGGCGACGGGGGGTGATCACAGGGTTAAACCTTTATTGGGGGGGTTAGGGGGGTACATTAGAACTAAAGGGGGCTAACCCTAACTGCCCTAACAGTTATTACAGTCACAAATGACACCAATGCAAAAAAAAAAAAAAAAAAAATGACATTGGTGTCACTGTGACTGGGGGGCAGGGGTAATTGGGGGGGTGATCGGGGGGTAAAGGGGGGGTGTGAGTGTGCCTGGCATGTTCTACTGTGTGTGTAGAGTGTTGGTGCAACTCACCGATCCGCTCTCCTCCGTGTCGGAACGAAAAATACCGACACGGAGGAGAGAATACATCACTTCCTCTCCTGTGTTTACATTACAGGAGAGGAAGTGATGTCACCGGGGATTTCTATTCGTCGGGAGCGATCGCGAGGGGGTGGCCATGAATGAATGGCCGCCCCCTCGTCCCGGATCGCTCCCGGACGAAAACCGACCGCCGCAGGCACCGGGCGGGGGCCCGATCGGGCCCCCGACCCGCGGGAGGCAAGGGACGTACATGTATGTCCTTATGCCTGCCCGTGCCATTCTACCGACGTACATCGGCGTGCGGCGGTCGGCAACTGGTTAAAGTGGTTGTAAACCCTTACAAACCACTTTGACCTACAGGTAAGCCTAGATTAAGGCTTACCTGTAGGTCCAAGCAATATCTCCTAAACCTATATGGTTTGGAGATATTTGCCCGAAAACGGGCACCGCTGTCTACGACGCATGCGCCGTACACAGCGGCGCGCAGGCGCACTGAGCGTGGCATTTCCAAGAATGGAGCTGCCGCGCGTGTCGACTCCCGTACGCATGCGCGGGAGTGACGTCATCGTGGCTTCGCCGAATGACAGCGGCGGAGCTGCGAGACGCCACCAGCAAGATGGATGCGGCGGACTACAGGGGACAGCAGCGACTTCGCTGGCTCCTGTGTCAGGTAAGTGACACATAATGGGCTACTATGCGATGCATAGTAGTCCATTATGCTTTGCCTTTGCAGGGAATGAAAGAGGAAGTAAACTCATCAGGGTTTACTTCCTCTTTAACCATCTGGCTATCGTACGTCTAGAGGCTTTGGAACCATTCCTAGCCCCTGAAAATAACACAAAAAGTGAATCAGACTTCCTGAACTGACTTGTGCAATCTAAATAATGAAGGACACATCTTCTAACATCCAATCTATGAAAGATATGTTCCTGTTCTCTCACTGGATTTGAACAAAAAGTAGGCAGCACAATCTCCTGGACTCTATGAAGACTAGAGGCTACCTTAGGTAAAAAGGCCGGATCCGTCTTAAAAACCGTACGGTCCGGAAAAAAAGGGGTGCCCTAACAGAAATGGCTTTGAGTTCACTCACTCTCCTTGCCGTAGTGATCGCCACAACAAACACCGTTTTGAGAGTGATCAAACTTAACGAGCAAGATTCCAATGGCTCAAAAGGTTCTCCTGTGAGAACCTGTAAAACTAATGAAAGATCCCAAACTGGGAAGGGGGCGACCAAAGGCTTGGTCTTTGCCTACTTAAGGCTCTAAAGAACCTTACTATCCAAGGGTCTGATATTAGATGCCTTTCCAGAAATACGCTTAAAGCGGATACCTGACTCTTCAATGTTTCAAGGGCTAAACCTTTATCTGCCCCTGCCTCCAGGAACTCTAGAACGGCTACCGAGCTGTGCACATCGAAGGAGTTCTCTGAGCACCAGCTATTGAACCGCCCCCATACCTTCAAGTAAATGGTCTGAGTTTCCGTTTACTTGCAATTTAGGAGAGTGGCTACTAAACGATCTGAGACCCCTTTGCCCTTCAGCAATTCCTCCTCAGTAGCCAAGCTGCAAAGTTCCACCTGAGGACAGCAGATTGGACCCTGGGAAAGGAAAAACTCCTGGACTGGGAAAATCCAGGGGGGGTTCCACAGACAGGCCCTTCAGAATGGAGAACCACGGCCTCCTGGGCCAATGAGGTGCGATTAGAATAAGGGTAGTATTCTCCACCTGAAACTTCCTTAACCCTGCAGGAATCCGAACGGGAGGGGGGAAAGCATAGCACCTAGAGAATCCTTAACTCTGTGCTAGTGCGTCTACTCCCAACGTCTCATCTCCCCTGTTTATGGAACAGAAAATGGCTACTTTCACGTTTTCCCTCGAGGCAAAAGAGGTCTATCGAAGGAATCCCTCACCTTTGGGTGATCATTTCGAAAACTTCCTGCTTGAAAACCTGGTTGCCTTCTCTCAGTGTTCTCCTGCTGAGGAAATCTAATACCTGAATTTGCTCTCCTTTCAAATGGATCGCTGGAAGGGACAGGACTTTTGCTTCAGTCCATCTGAGGATGGCTTTTGCTAGGGCCCATAAGGATCCCCTCCAGGTGCCCCCGTCTTGTTGACGTAAGCCACTGCCAAGGAATTGTCTGACCTGACTCTTACATGATGTCCTCGGAGCACTCTCTGAAAGGTCCTGAGAACCAGATCTACTGCTCTCAGCTCCCTCCAATACGAGGATCTCTTTGACTCCTTCCTCTCCCAGGTACAATGTACCAAACGGGAGTCTAGGTGTGCACCCCAACCTGAGCCGTTCGCATCAGTTGTAACCATCCTGGATATTGGTAAAATCCATTCTAGACCTTGTGACAAACTTGCTCCCTTTCCCACCAAAGGGACCTCTTTACCTGAGTTGGAACCGAAACCAGAGTCCAGAGACCCCTGGCTGTGGTCCCAAACCTTCAAGATGAATAGTTGCAGGGGACGGTAAAGTAACCCTGCCCACTGAACTGCTGGGAGCGTGGATGTCAGTAAGCCCAATCTGACCTTCCTCACTGAGATCTGACGGTTGCCCTGGAGAAACAACAGTGCTTTGTCTACCTTCTGGATTTTCTCCAAGGGAGGGAAGACCTTTTGTTCTGTTGAGTCCAACACATACCCCAATAAAGTGACCCCTTGGGAAGGAATTAAGTTGGATTTCTCTAGGTTCAGAGGGCAACCCAGGCTCACTAACAGGTCTTTTGTTACCTGAGGATCCCGAATCAACTGCGTCGGAGAAGGGGCAAACAGGAGAAGATCGTCAAGATACATGATCACCGAGACTCCCCTGAGACGCAAGAATGCCAGAACTTCTACCATCACTTTGGTGAAGATACGGGGGGAAGGGGATAGCCCAAAGGGAAGTGCTTTGAACTGAAGGTGTAGCACCCCTACTGAGGTTCTCACTGCCAGCCTGAGGAAACGCTGGTGGCTCTCTGCGATGGGAATTTGCAGGTATGCATCCTGAAAACTATCGATGCCCTGAAACAGTTTGGTGGAAGAGGTGCCCTCACCAAGTAACTGAAAGCATCCGAAACCTTCTGTAGGTGACTGTCAGGAAGATCCTTCTCACAGGCGTCCGAGCGGCGTAAGTCGCAGGAGATCTTCTGTGCAGTTTCAAGAGCGTTACCGCCATCAGCAATTGGCGCCAATAGCGCTATTTAAAGTGGATCCTTGCTTCACTGCCTTGCTGCCTGATCAACAGCGTTCCAGTGTTTCCTGGTAACCTGTATCTGAACCTGAACCTGCATCCGTATCCTGATCCGTATTGAACCCGGCTTGTTCCCGACTCTGCTGTTTGCTGCCTGCCCCCCGACTTTGGCTTTGTACCCGACTACTCTTCTGGATTCCGTTTCTGTACCTGATCTGCTCGCCTGTGCCTGACCTGGACTGTTACACCATCCGTCATCTGTAAGTTGCCTGTTCACCGCTGCTGTACTACAGGACACCTCCCAGTCTTCCACCATACCCGGCTGTTACTCCCTCTGCGCTTGTTGTCTTCTACCTCTTGCTGCAGACTACTGGACTCTTCCACTTCCCGCTGTATTCAGTTTGCACCAGCATTCACTGCCGGACTACAGAACTCCTCCCGTTGTTCATTGTACCCTGCGACCACTTGTATCCCGTTGTCAAACTACAGGAATCCTTCTGCTGTCTGCTGTACCTTCCATTGTCTACATTCCGCTGCTGGACTACAGGACACCTCCACCATCTTCAGTCTGCTGCTCTTACTCCAACTGTCCAGTCAGGCACTTGTGCCCCTCTGCGCTCCCGAGCCCCTGTCATCACTACCAGGGTCTCCCAATTCAGAGGTCCACGAGAAGCCGCTCCCTGCATTCCGGGCTCTGCTTTAAGGTACGTGACAGTATCAGGCAGCCATGTCTGAGCCCACGCAGGGAGATTCGGCTATGGATGATTTATGCCGTCATCTTGCTGGACTTACCCAGGCTGTTAAATCCCTACAAGAGGGTTATTCCCGGTTGGAAGAGCGCGTCCAGGTCTTATCTACTACAGGCCCTACCGTACCGGGAGCTTCTTCTGCACCATCTGTAGTCATGATGCCCCCTGAGCCTAAGGTTCCAACTCCGGAGAGGTTTTCGGGAAATCGCAGCAAGTATAGAGCTTTCCGCAATGCCTGTGAACTATTTTTTGCACTTCAACCCAGAACTTTTTCCCTTGAATCCACTAAGGTGGGTTTTGTCATCTCCCTCCTATTGGGTGAGCCCCAGGCATGGGCCCACCGCCTCTTGGAGCAAAAGGATACATACCTTAACAACCTGAATACTTTCTTCCAAGCAATGGGTCTGCTCTACGAGGATCCACAACAAGCGGCCACTGCGGAAGCTGCGTTATATTCTCTTCAGCAAGGCCGTAGAGCGGCAGAGGATTATGCGTCTGAATTCCGGCGCTGGAGTTCCGATACCACCTGGAACGATGCCGCTCTACGATATCAGTTTCGCATGGGACTCTCCGAACCTTTAAAAGATGAATTGGCCCGGGTTGGTATTCCAGCAACACTTGAGGCCCTTATTAATCTATCCATCCAGATCGACCGACGTCTGAGATAACGGAGAGCAGAACGCACTGCCGGGCCTTACCGACCAGTCTGGATGTTACCCCGTGTTCCCAACCCTCCTACACATCCTGTTGCTGACACTTCTGAACCCATGCAACTGGGCTTACTTAGACCAACTCTCACTACCGAAGAACGACAACGCCGGCAGCTCAACAATCTGTGTCTTTACTGTGGGGAGCCTGGACACTACGTGAGATCCTGTCCTGCCAAACTCCGTAAGCACTCTTCTTTGTCTACTCATGTTTTACCTGCTGCGCCTAGTAATACTTCTCACCTGGCTGTTCCTGTTTCTCTTCAGCTTCCAGGAGGGAACATTCAAGTCACCGCGATAATTGATTCCGGAGCGTGTAGTGGGTTAATGGACTTGTCGTTGCCCGAAAATTCCAAGTGCCCTTACGGCCCAGGGCGAAGGGATTGACTGTACACCTTGCCGATGGATCGGCTATCAAATCTGGGCCGGTGACACAAGAGACCCTTCCTTTGACTGCTACTATTTCCGGTAACCATCAGGAACAACTCTGCCTGGACATTATTGAATCTCCCCTTTTCCCTATCATACTGGGCATGCCCTGGCTTCGGGCACACAACCCGAAAATTGACTGGTCCACCGAAAACATGAATTTTTCCTCTCCCTATTGCCGTCAGCACTGCCTCCAGGAAACTATTAATGTCTTGCCCCATTTAATGTGCCTGGAAACCGATATCGAGACTCGCCAGTGTGTTCCTGAGGTCTACCATGGTTTCTTGGACGTGTTCAGCAAGAAGGGGGCGGAAACACTTCCCCCTCATAGACCCTATGATTGCCCGATTGAGGTCCTCCCTGGAGCTGAAATCCCATTCGGGAGGATTTTCCCTTTAACTGAAGTGGAATTGGAGACTCTCAGGACTTACATTGATGACAATCTGAAAAAGGGGTTCATATGCCCTTCTACTTCCCCAGCAGGAGCAGGAATCTTTTTTGTAGAAAAGAAGGACCATTCCCTGCGCCCTTGTGTCGACTATCGGGATTTAAATAAAGTTACAGTCAAAAACCGGTACCCACTGCCTTTGGTGCCCAAATTATTTCAGCGCCTCGGATCAGCCACTATCTTCACAAAACTGGATCTTCGTGGAGCCTATAATTTGGTCCGTATCCGAAGCGGGGACGAATGGAAGACTGCTTTCCGCACCCGCTTCGGACATTTTGAATATCTCGTAATGCCATTTGGGCTATGTAACGCTCCTGCGACTTTCCAGCATTTTGTAAATGATATTTTCAGAGACTATCTCGACCTGTTTGTCATAGTGTACCTGGACGACATTCTAATTTTCTCCCCCTCTCTGCCCGCTCACAGGGAACGCGTTAAAAAAGTTCTTACTCGGCTTCGTCAACACGGCCTGTATGCGAAACCTGAGACGTGCGAGTTCGAACGTCGCAGCATTCAGTTTCTGGGGCTGATCATTTCGGTGGATGGAATCAAGATGGATCCGCAAAAAGTTTCCGCTATCCTGGACTGGCCTGCTCCTACTGATAAGAGAGGAATTCAACGTTTTGTGGGGTTTGCGAATTTTTATCGCAAGTTCATCAAGGGTTCCTCTACGATCATCGCCCCGATCACAAGATTAACCAGGCAGGGTATCAAATTTCAGTGGACTCCGGAGGCTCAAGCTGCGTTCACCTCCCTTAAAGAACAATTTGTGTCAGCTTCTGTCTTGAAGCATCCCAATTCTGCGCTACCCTACATCCTCAAGGTGGATGCATCCGAAATTGCAGTGGGGGCAGTTCTCTCTCAGAGACAGGGCCCCAAGGCCTTATTGCATCCGGTGGCGTTCTTCTCGCGCAAGTTGTCTGAAGCAGAGAGAAATTATGACGTCGGGGACAGGGAGCTACTCGCTATCAAAGCTGCACTTGAGGAATGGCGCTATCTACTGGAGGGAGCAGCTCATCCCATTCTGGTATATACTGACCACAAGAACTTAGAGTACTTGAAGACTGCTAAGAGGCTGAAACCGCGTCAGGCCAGATGGGCACTTTTCTTTACAAGATTTTCCTTTCATATCACGTATAGGCCTGGATCAAAAAACACCAAACCCGACGCACTGTCCCGGATGTTCAGCGAACTCGAAGTCCTTCAATCAACAGACACCATCCTTGCACCCGGAAACTTCCTTATGCTCCAGGAGGATCTTTTGTCCCAACTCAAGCAGGCGTCATCATCAGCTCCGCTCCCATCAAATACCACCCTACACCCCAGCAATGGTTTGTTATGGCATGAAAATAAAATCTACGTGCCCCAACCACTACGGTTTGCTATTCTCAAATCTTGCCACGACCACAAATTGCCCGGCCACTTTGGGGTACACAAGACCGCTGACCTCCTCCAACGCACCTTCTGGTGGCCTCAGTTGCTAAGAGATTGCAAACTTTACGTAGAATCATGCATCACCTGTGCCCAGAACAAGGGTAGCAAGACCAAAGCCTGGGGCTTGCTGAAACCACTCCCTATTCCGGAGAGACCTTGGAGAATGATTTCCATAGACTTTATTGTGGAGTTACCACCATCAGAAGGCCATACCACTATCTTTGTGGTGGTTGACAGATTCTCCAAGATGGCTCACTTTCTGCCCATGAAGGGTACACCTTCTGCTCCTGAGACCGCAAGGATCTTCATCAAGGAAATAGTAAGGCTCCACGCAATACCCGCAAACATTGTTTCCGATCGTGGGGTGCAATTTACATCAAAGTTTTGGAGAGCTTTGTGTGAGTCCCTGAAGATTGACCTTTCGTTCTCTTATGCCTACCATCCCCAGACCAATGGTCAGACCGAACGAACAAACCAGACCCTCAAGCAATATTTGCGTTGTTATTCTTCTTTTTCGCAAAACGATTGGGTATCCCTTTTACCACTTGCCGAGTTCGCCTACAATAACTCTGTTCATTCTGCTACAAATCAATATCCCTTTTTTGCGAACTATGGTTTTCACCCTCTGTTCTTATCAACCAAACTTCCTGAATGTACGGTTCCGGCGGCTCAAGAAATTTTGGACTTTTTCTGCACCAATAACAAACTGCTTCAAGAAACGATGGCAAGGACCCAAGAGCGCAACAAGGCGGTTTTTGACAAGAAGAGGAGAGGTGAGCTCGATTTGAAACCCGGGGATTTGGTTTGGCTATCTACCCTGAATTTAAAATTGGCATGTCCATCTAAGAAACTGGGCCCAAGATTTGTGGGTCCCTTCCCAGTAACCAGGAAAGTTAATAATGTGGCTTACGAACTGAAATTACCGGAATCGCTGCGTATCCACCCAGTGTTTCATGTGTCCCTTCTAAAACCGTCAATCCAGGATCCCTTCACTGATCGGAATGTTGGTCCTCCTGAACCTGTGCTTATTAACGGTGAGGAGGAATTTGAAGTTGAAGCGATTTTAGATTGCAGAAAGAGACGCAACCAGGTCCAATATCTGGTGAAGTGGAAGAGGTATGGGCCAGAAGAAAACTCCTGGGAACCAGAGACTGGTATCCACGCCAAGAGGTTGGTTCTGGCATTCAAAAGATCTCACCCAGGTAAGATGTCCCAGTTGGGCATCCGGAGGCTGCCCATTGGAGGGGGGCAATGTCAGGAAGATCCTTCTCACAGGCGTCCGAGTGGCGTAAGTCGCAGGAGATCTTCTGTGCAGTTTCAAGAGCGTTACCGCTATCAGCGGTGCGCGCGTGCGGCCGTTTGACGCAATTGGCGCCAATAGCGCTATTTAAAGTGGATCCTTGCTTCACTGCCTTGCTGCCTGATCAACAGCGTTCCCGTGTTTCCTGGTAACCTGTATCTGAACCTGAACCTGCATCCGTATTAAACCCGGCTTGTTCCCGACTCTGCTGTTTGCTGCCTGCCCCCCGACTTTGGCTTTGTACCCGACTACTCTTCTGGATTCCGTTTCTGTACCTGATCTGCTCGCCTGTGCCTGACCTGTACTGTTACACCATCCGTCATCTGTAAGTTGCCTGTTCACCGCTGCTGTACTACAGGACACCTCCCAGTCTTCCACCATACCCGGCTGTTACTCCCTCTGCGCTTGTTGTCTTCTACCTCTTGCTGCAGACTACTGGACTCTTCCCACTTCCCGCTGTATTCAGTTTGCACCAGCATTCACTGCCGGACTACAGAACTCCTCCCGTTGTTCATTGTACCCTGCGACCACTTGTATCCCGTTGTCAAACTACAGGAATCCTTCTGCTGTCTGCTGTACCTTCCATTGTCTACATTCCGCTGCTGGACTACAGAACACCTCCACCATCTTCGGTCTGCTGCTCTTACTCCAACTGTCCAGTCAGGCACTTGTGCCCCTCTGCGCTCCCGAGCCCCTGTCATCACTACCAGGGTCTCCCGAGTCAGAGGTCCACGAGAAGCCGCTCCCTGCATTCCGGGCTCTGCTTTAAGGTACGTGACAGTGACTAAGACACACAGAAGCTTCAGGTTCAGGATGAGCCTGAACTTTCCCGAAGGCTTGCGAACCACAAAAATGTGAGAATAGAAGCCTTTGCCTGTCTCTCCTGCTGGGACCTGTACTACCACTTCCTGTTCCTCTAACTCCTGAAGAGAGGAAAGAAGGGCACATTTTGGCAGCTCGGTGACAAGGAGTCTCAAAGGGGGGAGCTCTGAAAACTCCAAATGGTAACCTCTTCTGATGATCCCAAAAACACAAACTGATTGGAGGTGATCATCTCCCACTGTGGGAGGAAGGCCCCTTTTTTGACTGCTCCCCATATTTCCTCTTCACGGGAAAGGCCTTTTTCTTATCAGCTGTGCGATCTAGCGCTGCTTCAAGACCTGGCCCAAACAGCAAGTCTCCTGTAAAAGGGATTCCACAGAGCTTTGCTTTGGACGCATTGTCCCCCTGCCATGTCTTCAGCCTTAAGGCCCTCCAGGTTGAGTTGGTCAGAGCCGAGGACCTTGCATACATTCGCATGGATTGAGCCGAAGCATCCGCAGTGTATGCTATCTCCTTAAGCAGCATGGGAAAGGAGGATAGAATAGTCTCCTTTGCCATCCCTGCTTCAATGTGCGCATTCATCTGGGTAAGCCAATACTCCATATTACGAGCCACCACTGTGGCTGCCATGGCAGGCTTAAGATTTCCTTATAATGAATCCCAGGCTTTCTTCAGAAGTGAATCCATCCTTCAATCCATAGGGTCTGAAAGTACCCCCATGTCCTCAAAGGCCAGATCAGTATGCCTGGACACCTGAGAAAAGGCAGCATCTAACCTGGGAGATTTATTCCAGACAAGAGCCTCCTCTTCCGCCAAAGGAAACCTTTGTTTTAATGCACCAGAAAAGAAAGGTTTTCTTTCGGGATCCTGACATTCCTGATGGCATCGATCAAGATGTCATGAACCGGGAACACCCGCTTCCCCCAGGCCCTAGTACATCTGATCGTGGAGTGACAATGCCTTCTTTTTCTCTTGTATGCCTAAAGTGGTATGAATAGCTCCCAAGAGCTTATCCACTTCATCCAGGGGGAAGTTTATACCGTGAGGTTCTTTCCAAGCCCTCACCGTCAGATTCCCCTTGGGAGTCTGAGACGGCACTGTCAACTTCTTCCTCAACTTCCTCTCTGGAACCCTCTGGTTTCTCCCTATCCGCAGGAGGAACATCCACTGGGCTAGGTGGAACACTCTGCTGCGCTGGTGAAAGAGTGCTCTGGGGCTGAGGCCACTGGAAACTAAAGAAAGGCGTTTTGAAGGACTGGAAAGTACTAGAGAGTTCCTTCACAGAAGCCGCCAGATCTGCACCCTGTTCTGCTGCCTGCTCCCTAACCAACCCTTCAATACACTCCTTACAATGTGCCTTGAACCAGGAATTCCCCATAGAGGCTCTACATGAAGGACACTCCCTCCTAGAAACATGGGGGGACTTACTCGTGGCTTTCTGAAACACAGAAATAAAAGAGAGGGCAGCATAAAATTTAAAAAGAAAAGAAACACCAGCACTACTCAGAGGACCACCGGGAGTGCCCCCCCCCCCTAGGATCAATCACCACCTGGATCCCAGACACACTGCCCTTCCCCCCCGACCACCTAGGGGGAAAAAACACCAGTGGAGCTACTGGTTATAAAGTAAGGGAACACCTCCCCAGGGTTCCCCTTACCTTTGAGTGGCTGGTGCCGTTAACTCCAGGAGCTCTTGAAGCCTCTGCTTCGGACATTCTCCTGTTGAGGAAGAGTGCTACGAACGTGCCTCCGACAGCTGCCTGTACAACTTAGAAAGAGAGGCTGCACCAGCCGATCGCTTGGTCCCCATTCACGACCGCGTACGGAACCAGAAGACGCGGATCCAACGAAGATGTCCACCCCCACCAGAACTGACGTCGCCCATCATCTGGTCCGGCCTCCAGCTCCAAGTCGACTGCAAACACAGGGGGACCTAGGACATCCTGTTGCAGCGCCCCACTGGGCGAAACGAAGGGATGGACCTCCCCCAAACTTCCTGCTTTCCCCAAGCGAAGTTTAGAGTGCGTGTAAGACGTTCAGTACGAAAGTCCAGCTCCCCAGCCGACCGGACTGCTGATCCTGTTGTAACACCCGACCTAGAGAGGCCTTGGCGAACGAACGGATGGACCTCCCAAACTTCCTGCTTTCCCCAAGCGAAGTTTAGAGTGCATGTAAAACGGTCAGTATGAAAATCCAGCTCCCCAGCCGACCGGACTGCCGAAGTGGTCCGATAGATGATCGGACTGCCTAGCGGAGTCAGAGCTCCACTCCAGATACGTAGCCTCAGTCTCGCCAACTGATTTAGCTAAGGTTCCTTAGCGGTGTCTCCCCACCGGAGGAAACACCATAACTGAGGGACGGAGGGAGGATGAGGCTTAAATTGTGAAATTGAAGGCGGTGTTTCCTAAGAGGGGAGGAGCCAGGGTCTCTCTAAGGTGGCTGTCCTGAAAGACGAACTTGGGAAAATGTTGTCATTTGAAAAAATGACATTGAAAAAATGGCCCTTTAAGACGTGTAGCGGCCATAACCCTCAATGGGGCAGCCTTGACTTTTGGGCTTACCGGTTACCTCCGCTTGGCTTGTTCTTCCATGTCTAGGGGTTCACAGGGTTAGTACCCAACAAACTTGGACGCTGACACCATTTAAGTCCTTTAGAAAGGTTTTTATTTGCAAGGGTAACATCCAACAAACACGTATCTCGTATGGGAACAGAGGGCAAGGGTAAAGAAACGCAGGCACCTTGAACTGCTAATCACTAGAAAGTCTCTAAGACAACACAGAGTGTAGCCACTCACAGCTGGGCGTTTCAAAGCTGAACAAATCTCTAGCCAGAGATTATGGCAGTCAGCACTTTAATCCAGAACTTGCAAAGTCTCTAACCTTGAACAAATTTGCAATCGAAAGTGAATAGGAACCTTTCCTCAGTACCTGGAACGTTCTCTGTCTCCTTGGCAGTACTGGAAAAGCATGGATCCGTGACAACCCAGCAACCGGGCACTTCTTGGGATGCCAGCTTGTTAGCCCTCCTCCGAAGAGTCCTCCCCCGGTCGCTTACACGAGCTGCGGTGCCACTCCAAGTTGAGAGCACACCCGGATGCCTTGAATCCTCCCTCAGTTACTGCGCCTCGGACCAGCCGGATTCCGAGACTCGGGAAGAGATGGATCCTTACCCCAGACCATGCGGGTCTAATTGGGCTAGTCAAACTGACCATGTTGCAGAGCGGCATACGATCCCGTGACCGGACCCTTCGTGGGGCTACCAGAGAGTCCAGCTTCAGGAACAGGCAGCTCTGGCCTAACGAACGAACTGCGAACACGAGACTTCAGCCTCTTAAATACCCTTCCCCAGATTTCTCAGCGGGGCCAGACTCACCCACCGATTGGTTTCCGAGGAACGCTGATACCCAAAAGCGTCCAACCAGGCCTGGTTCTGGTCCTGTCATGTACACGTGACCAGGCAGAACCCTAACACAGCCCAGCAAAAAATGGGGCCAAAGTTAAACCTGCACAATCAACCCTCAGAACCCCTTTACTGTTCTGAGGGAAAAAACTAAATTTGCACATAGCGGACACTTTGTCAAAAGTGTCGCCGCTACAGACGTATGGGCGGAAGTCCCGTTTTGACGTTGCTTCCACCCTGCTATAGTATGGAGATGGGTGGGGGCCATCTTGCCCTCATTTCATCTCCATACCCGGCCACGGAAAGGTCCCAATCGCCTCCGCCGTTGCAGGCGGCTCCTGTAAGCGGCGGAGGGTGCGGGGCACCTCTCCCGCCGCCGATAGCAAGTGATCTTGCATCGAATCTGCCACAGAGACCACCATAATCGTAAACACGACTGGCTCCTGAAGAGATGGATTCCTCAGTTGTGGCAGAGTGCGCTTATAAGACTGTTGCACAAATACGGTGTGACAGAAAGTATTGCAACGACCGCCATTTTATTCTCTAGTATGTTAGAAAAAAAAAATGTATAATGTATGGGGTTCTAAGTAATTTTCAAGCAAACAAAAACTGTTTTTAACTTGTAAACACTGCATCTAAAAAAAGAGGCTCGGTCTTAAAGAGGAAGTAAACCCTGATGGCATTACTTCCTCTCTGTCTCCCTGCAAAGGTAAAGCATAATGGGCTACTATACATCGCATAGTAGCACATTATGTGTCACTTACCTGACACAGGAGCCACGGGAGCCGCCACTAACGGCATATAGCCTGCGCGCCGCTGTGACTGTCTTTTAAGAAATATCTCCTAAACCGTATAGGTTTAGGAGATATTTCTTGGACCTACAGGTAAGCCTTATGCCCCGTACACACGAGCGGACTTTTCAACATCCAAACTCCGACGGACTGAGTCCGTCAGACTATTCGATCGTGTGTGGGCTGCAACGGACTTTTGATTCGCCAAAGTCTGACGGACTTTAGAAATGAAGCATGCTTCAAATTTTCCCGACGGAACTCCGCCGGACCCGGTCCCCTTCGAAAAATCCGCTCGTGTGTATGCTACTCCGACGGACTAAAACCGACGCTAGGGCAGCTATTGGCTACTGGCTATGAACTTCCTTATTCGAATCCAGTCGTACGTCATCACGTTCGACTCCGTCGGAGTTTGGTGTGATGGTGTGTGTCCAAGTCCGTTCGGTCGAAAAGTCCGCCAGAACTCCGCCAGAACTCCGGCGGAACTCCGGCGGAACTCCTTTGGAGGTCTGTCGGACATAAGTCCTCTCGTGTGTACGCGGCATTAATCTAGGTTTTCCTGTAGGTCAAAGTGGTTTGTAAGGGTTTACAAAAGGGTTGCCACCTTTTCTTCAAGCCAAACTCGAACATTTTTGCTGCGTACAGCAATATTTTTTGTAGTACATGATATAGGATTGTAAAATACCTTGGGTTACCCAAAAAGAGTAGTAATGAGGTATGCTACGGTGAACAGTGGCTGTGGCCAAATTGCATTAACAGTGGGGGGAAGACTTAAAGGGGCATGGTTAAACAAAACAAAAGCATTAGTGTATCCATAAAATATTATTTGGTTAATAAAAGAACTGTCAATGAAAATATCCTACCTTAAAAGTGGACACTGTCGGCTAGTAGAGAAGTGGACGGAGTCAGCAGTAGAGAAGTGGATGGTGTCAGCAGTAGAGAAGTGGACGGAGTCAGTAGTAGAGAAGTGGACGGAGTCAGTAGTAGAGAAGTGGACGGAGTCAGCAGTAGAGAAGTGGACGGAGTCAGCAGTAGAGAAGTGGACGGAGTCAGTAGTAGAGAAGTGGACGGAGTCAGCAGTAGAGAAGTGGACGGAGTCAGCAGTAGAGAAGTGGACGGAGTCAGCAGTAGAGAAGTGGACGGTGTCAGCAGTAGAGAAGTGGACGGTGTCAGCAGTAGAGAAGTGGACGGTGTCAGCAGTAGAGAAGTGGATGGTGTCAGCAGTAGTGAAGTGGACGGTGTCAGCAGTAGAGAAGTGGACGGAGTCAGCAGTAGAGAAGTGGACGGAGTCAGCAGTAGAGAACTGGACGGTGTCAGCAGTAGAGCAGATGATGGTGTCAGCAGTAGAGCAGATGATGGTGTCAGCAGTAGAGCAGATGATGGTGTCAGTAGGGCAGATGATGGTGTCAGTAGGGCAGTGGACGGTGTCAGTAGGGCAGTGGACGGTGTCAGTAGGGCAGTGGACCGTGTCAGTAGGGCAGTGGACCGTGTCAGTAGGGCAGTGGACGGTGTCAGTAGGGCAGAGGACGGTGTCAGTAGGGCAGAGGACGGTGTCAGTAGGGCAGAGGATGGTGTCACCCAGTGAGAACTGTACATATGGATGGTGTATGGGGAGGGGGGTGTATGTATTTTGTATGGTGGGGGGGGGTGAATGTATAGTGTATGGTGGGGGGAGCTGGGTATATGTATAGTGTATGGTGGGGGGAGGGGGTGTATGTATAGTGTATGGTGGGGGGAGGGGGGTGTATGTATGGTGGGGGAGGGGGTGTATATATAGTGTATGGGGGAAGAGGGGTGTATGTATGGTGGGGGGAGGGGGTGTATATATAGTGTATGGGGGGGTGTATATATAGTGTATGGGGGGTGTATGTATAGTGTATGGTGGGGGGAGGGGTGTATATATAGTGTATGGGGGGTGTATGTATAGTGTATGGTGGGGGGGTGTATGTATAGTGTATGGCGGGTGGAGGGGGTGTATAGTGTATGGTGGTGGGAGAGGGGTGTATATATAGTGTATGGTGGGGGGAGGGGGTGTATATATAGTGTATGGGGGAGTGTATGTATAGTGTATGGTGGGGGGGGTGTATGTATAGTGTATGGCGGGTGGAGGGGGTGTATAGTGTATGGTGGTGGGAGAGGGGTGTATATATAGTGTATGGTGGGGGAGGGGGTGTATAGTGTATGGTGGGGGGAGGGGGGTGTATATATAGAGCACCATGGAGACTCTTGTCCACGAGACACGCACTAATGACACAGGGAGCCACTGGCGGGTCTGAAATGAATAATGTGCCCAGGTCTCAGGTGGTCAGAGTCCCGGGCACGTTTCAAAACCCATACTGTCCGGGTGAATCCCGGACAGGTGGCAATCCTAGTTTACAACCACTTTAAAGTGGTTAAAGTGGAAGTAAACCCACTTTTTTAACTTTTACCTACAGGAAAGCCTATAATAAGGCTTACCTGTAGGTAAAAAAAATATCTCCTAAACCTGTACGGTTTAGGAGATATTCCCCTCGGTATGCGCCGCTGACTGCAGCGGCGCATGCGCACAAGGGGGTTCTCTCCGCGAAAATCCGGCAGCGCTCGTCCGGCCGGATTTAAATCTCCCGCGCGCATGCGCGGGAGTGACGATATCGCGGCTCCGGCCACTCACAGCGCCGGAGCCGCGATACCCGGAAGAGACGCCGAGGGAGCATGTCGGCTTCCTCGGCGTGGATCGGGCGAGATGTCGGGGCCTCGTTCTAAGGTAAGTATTTCATAATGAGCTAGTATGCGGTGCATACTAGCTCATTATGCCTTTTGCTTTGCAGGTTTAAAAAAAAATAAAAATAAAATGCGGGTTTACTACCGCTTTAATTTTTTTGTACAATTCTCCTTTATGTCCTATGCCTACATACTTTTACTAATAAGTGTCCCTCAGTTCCCATCTCAAAAAGTTGGGAGGTATGCAAATGAAGCCTTGTATAGGTTGCCTGTTCACAACTACAAACGGATGAGATGAGGACACTGAACATCGAAGCATGGGGATAAGGATGAGAACACTGAACATTGAAGCTTGCGGATAGGGATGAGGACACTGAACATTGAAGCACAGGGATAAGGATGGACACTGAACATTGAAGCTCGCGGATAGGGATGAGGACACTGAACATTGAAGCACGGGGATAAGGATGGACACTGAACATTGAAGCTCGAGGATAAGGATGAGGACACTGAACATTGAAGCACGGGGATAAGGATGGACACTGAACATTGAAGCTGGGGGATAAGGATGAGGACACTGAACATTGAAGCATGGGGATAGGGATGAGGACACTGAACATTGAAGCATGTAGCTCAGGATAGGCACTACAAGTCCCAGCAATGCAAAACCTACTAGGTAACAAGGGAAGTATTAGTGTTGTAACGAACGGCCCAGTGTTTGTGTTGTGTGTAACTTCACTTCCGTAACATTATGTGATAGTTTTGCTGAACTGTATTGCCGAAACTATGTTGGAACGCACGGCGCGAGTGTTTGGAACGCATCGCGCATGCGCAGTACGCAACAACGTCACTTCCGCAGCATCCTGTGATAGGCAGCAAACTGTGACACTACACCACCTCAAGCGGAAAAATACGTTACCATACGCAGTCTATTAACTGCTTATGCGGTTATGTACCTCACACTGAAGCAACGAATTACGTTATCACATGACACACATAAAGTTTAAGAAACACCGCCCCCGTCCCTTATTCGGCGACGAACGGTCACGCGCACGTGGAACCCGCCTCTAAAGCTTACCATCCTACCAATAGGAACAATGGCTGGACGATGACGTGTACTGAGACGGAAATCGAGGGAGGAAGTGGATTTGTCAGGTACTAAGTGGCCGGTTACCGAATATAAACCGCCGGTGGTGTTCAGTAAAGCAGCCTGGAGGCTGGCTAATGCCGTTGTTTGGTATGAGGGGAAGGGGGAGTCAGTTGTACCGGATGTTATAGGAGGAAGTTAGAGGAGCCTGACGTGTACACAACTCCTAGCTTCTCTGTGCACATTCATCCTATTAGTACAATATTTCGCGGTACAGACTGCCAGGATGGATCAACTGCAGTAGCTTACACTAGATGATTGGGGGTAGGGGGAGAGCGATGGTGTAACGTCTGTTCAGTCAGTGTGAGCAATGCTATTATCTCTGTTCCTTTATTTCAACAAATTCTCTCTCTCTCTCTCCTTTCTTTCTCTCTCTCTTTTTTTTTCTCTCTCTCTCTTTTTTTTTTTTTTTTTTCTCTCTTTTTTTCTCTCTCTCCCTCTCTCTCCCCCTCTCTCTCCCTCTCTCTCTCCCTCTCCCTCTCCTTTTCTCCCTCTCCCTCTCCTTTTCTCCCTCTCCCTCTCCTTTTCTCCCTCTCCCTCTCCTTTTCTCTCTCTCTCTCTCTCCTTTTCTCTCTCTCTCTCTCTCTCTCTCTCCTTTTCTCTCTCTCTCTCTCTCTCTCTCTCTCTCTCTCCTTTTCTCTCTCTCTCTCTCTCTCTCTCTCTCTCTCCTTTTCTCTCTCTCTCTCTCTCTCTCCTTTTCTCTCTCTCTCTCTCTCTCTCCTTTTCTCTCTCTCTCTCCTTTTCTCTCTCTCTCTCTCTCTCCTTTTCTCTCTCTCTCTCTCTCTCTCTTTTTCTCTCTCTCTCTCTCTCTCTTTTTCTCTCTCTCTCTTTTTTTTTTTTTTTTTCTCTCGTTCTTGATTTGAACATGCTAAATAGTTTCTCTTTCAGATGTTTGCATTGACCTTTTTTCTATTTGAATCTCTCTTTTAGTGACCTGAATATTGCAAAACCCTAAATCTACAAGGGCTACTGTTTTACCTGTTGTTTTCATTGACCTGCTGCTGCCTCAAGGCAGAGATATCATCTGCAGTGTGATATGGAGGTTTGTATATGTGGAAATTGAAGAAGGCCTCTCCTACAGCCCCTCACATCCAATCACTGGCTACATCTTGCCGCCTTAACCTCTGCAACATTTCCATAATTATCCCTTCCTGACTAATGACACCACAAAACAACTTTTTCAATCCTTGGTTATTTTACGACTTGATTGCAACTCCCTCCTCACCAACCTACTTTTACACAGGCTACACCCCCCCCCCCCCCTTCAGTCTGCTACGAATGCCACTGCTGCTAGTTTAATACACCTCACTAACTGATCGGTAAATCCTCTGCTTCCTTCTTACCTCCTCCCATGCTCGCCTCTAGGACTTCTCCAGAGCCTCTCCCATCCTCTGTAATTCCCTGCCCTGGAAAGTCCAGTCATGCCCTACCCTGTCCACCTTTAGGCGATCCCTGAAAGCTCACCAATTCAGGGAAGCCTACCCTCACCTCTATCTGAGAACTGTACCCATGTCACCTCCATCAGATCATCCCCTGCAGCTATTACCTTTTTGTACCACCTCTCTCTTACTTTTTAGAATGTAAGCTACATGAGCAGGGCCCTCCTATTCCTTCTGCATTGTAATTGTACTGTCCCCCCCCCCCCCTTCATTGTAAAGCACTGGGTAAACTGTTGGCATTGTATAAAGTCTGTATTTTAATAATGTAAATGGGGCCATACACTATACAATCTTGATTGTACAATCTCTTTTAGATCTACCACTAGCCCTCGTCACACTGAACGTAGGCTTGACCTTGCGTGATTTCAAACCTGTGGGGGGGGGGGGGGGAGGAATAACTGATCTACTGGCAGGACCAACGAGTAACAGAACTGAGTTGCAAGGGGAAAAATTCACTAAAACGAATGCTTAAGGGTAGTCTTGTGAGTATGTCATTTTGCCTAGGTTTACTTTGATTTGAACACTGAGATATATATTTTTTTTTATAAGGTGAACCTTAAGGATAAAGGCTAAGTTCACCTTTAACAGAAAATGGCCTATGTGGGTAAAGGACCCCAGTAGGTATTAAAATGGTGCAGGTTTGTAAAAAAATTTTTTCATTTTGCTGTTCTACCTGTAGGCCATTTGAACATGACCTCCCATTAGCAACCCCCCATGTCTTGCCTTGTTGCTTGCTTGATGGGTTTTAGTTCCTGTAATGTGTGTCCGAACAGGTTTCACATCCTAGCAACAAGGCAGGATATGGAGATTGCTAACTGGAAGTTTTTCAGCCAGGCTTCCAGTAAGGCTCAACTTATGACCATTTATCTGCTGGGACCCCTTGACTGCAAAGACTATTTTCTGAGAAAGGTGAAGTTTAATGACAAACATCTTGCCTAAGAGCAAAAAAATGCCTGCTACTACCTCCTTTATAGCTGACAAAAAAATCTATGATCAAGTGCTATACTGTGTGAAATGCATGCAGGTTCACTTCTGCTGCACGTCTGTGATTCACGTAACAATCGTTGCAATAAAGAAGTTGGCTTTTATTAGAGTGTGGTCCTCTATATAAATTTGTACATGGACAAAAAAAATCTTCTTTCCTTCCTTCCTTCCTTCCTTCCTTTGGTTCAGGACCTCAATTACACGGTTGCTGTGGCCCATACAACTTGAGCTGGATGTGTGTTTATGCGGGTGAGACAACTAGGTTATGGGTGCAGGCAGCCTATGTAACTCTATGGGGACACAGAGGCTGTACAGACACAACCACCTGTTCTAACTTGACAGATGTGCAGTGGCAGATGAGCTGCTCTGAACGCCAACTGTGTGATTGCCTGTACAGCTGCCATGCCCCCATAGAGTTGCATAGCTCCAGCTACATAAACTGCTGATTCTTGTTGTGTGGGTCACAGTGCCTGTATGCAGAAGGCCTCCTTTTTGTTGCTGGGGCCTGACTTGCCCAGATTTGATGGCTAAGCTCCTCAAACTGCCTTTCATCTGTCTATTTAGAGTGACTTTACTGGCTACTGAGGTAGTTGACAGAGCTTGGACATGAAGCCAGAGGAATTCGGGCTCTAGTAACAAAGTGAAACCAAATCGGAGAGGGTAACCGCAGATGCCATTTTGGCCAATAAATTCAACAGCAAGCATCTTGTGGTATCTGCTCTTGGGCAACACTTTACACCTAAACTCTGAAATGCAACACAAGTTTATTTAAAGAACTTCCCTAAGCATGATTTTCACACACTAACCCTGATTCAATTTCTGATGACAAAGGTCATTGACAAAGGCAATGATCTTATGTGAAAAAAACGGTTATGGTGACACCTTTCCTCAAGGCACTCTACACGTCTAGAAGAATGCAAAAAAATTCGTTATTGATGTTGGGGGACAAGCCCAATTCTATCATATAACCCACTGACGCATGTTGATTAGCATTTTTAAAACTTCCTTTTGTGCTCAAACAAGTGTTTAAATGCACCCACCCAACAATGGCTATATTTGACCTACATTGCAAGCACATATCAATAGGCCTTGGTCTCTCCAATGCAAATTTAGTCAATCTCTGCCTCAGAATGGTCATGTCAACTACACCATTGAAGAAAATGAAAATCTATAGACTTGCTCTTGACATGTGCTTCAAAAGCAGGAAAACAATGCCTGTATGTACTGCATCTTGCAACGAATGTGCAGAGCTTGGAAGTATCTGATATATTGGGCCAGTCCTCAACTTATATTTCAGGTCTAGGTAAATGTCAATGAGAAGAATTACTTGCTAGCTCTTGGTATCTCTTGGGTACTCTAGCTGTCAGATCTCTACAGCTGCATTCCATGACCACCATTCTACTATGCCTGCCACCCTTTGGTCTTCTGCTTTTCTTATGACGCTCCTAATAATCAGTTCATCAAAATTTCACGTCTTGCTGAAAAGCCAGTTTTAGTAGAATGACACAAATGGATTCTACAGATCTGTCTGCTTTGCTAATGTATAGTAATAGCCATTCTTTTGTTTCTACAGACGTGGATTTGTGCATGTTGTTTGATCCTACTTGTGGCTGACCGTTTGAGTACTCAAGAGGTAGCAGACCATGAGAATGCTCAAGAGGTTAACGCTACACATGTTACAGTCACAACAGGAAGACCTCTCACTACCAACTTTTCTACTACAAGCCATGTGCAGCTTTCATTTTTTAACAATTATAAAATGTTGCAGAGAGCATTCTATGTACTAATTGGAATCAGCGTCTTGGCTGTACTGTACTTTGTCATACGGACCTGTAGGTGAGAAAACTATTATGTGATCTAGGTCTTGCTGATATATATGTTGACTTCGACCCTGGTGGTTAGCTTGTCTTGTGATGCTCTGAGGTTTGCTGAAACTAACACAAAACAGAAATTGGGTTAAAATGTGGCAAGTGTTTGAATGCTACCTAATGTTAAAATAATTTTGCTATTTGTTTAAAAAAAAAAAGAGATATATATATATATATATATATATATATATATATATATATATATATATATATATATATATATATATATATATATATATATATATATATATATATATATATATATATATATATATATATATATATATATATATATATATATATATAATATAAATTTGTGCATGTTGAGCCAGTATAGCTACTCTTCTGTCCATTCTACACAGTGTTCTACTGTGAAAGAAATAAAGCAAACAAAAAAAACCTTTTTGGATAGAATAAGGGAGGGTTGTAACTCCTGTCGTGTGTCCCTTTTTTTTTTATTTTTTTTTATTTTTTTTTTTTTTTTTAACCATCTGTGTGGCCAAATGTGCATCCAGAGCCACTGGTGTTTGGCACAGGTGCATCCTAAATTTTATAAAGCTGGTTACACCAACAAGCATCCAGGTTTGGTAGTCAGTCAGTGAGGAGAAAAGCCCTTGAAAGATTAGTCAAATATCTGAAATGGCACACTAGTTGTGCGAGTCAGTCACCAGGCCCTGTAATTCCAGGTACGTTTTTTTTTTTTTATCCAGTAGAAAGGCTTCTTGGCTCAACATGAAGAGACATGAGATCGTAATGACCTTGAATAACTTTTTCACTAGAAGACATTGTACACTTTCCAGTGTTTGTTTTTAAAGCGGGGTTCCACCCTACAGTGGAACTTCCGCTGATCGGAACCCTCCCCCTCCGGTGTCACAATTGGCACCTTTCAGGGGGGAGGGGGTGCAGATACCTGTCAGACAGGTATTTACACCCACTTCCATGCATTGACTCCCACGGGAGTCTATGCCTCTTCCTGTTCCTGAGAGCTGTCTGCTGGGACACACACGGGTCCCAGAGACAGTGTGGACAATTCCTATTGTGCTGCGCCACTCGCGCATGCGCAGTAGGGAACCGGGAAGTGAAGCCGCTTCGCTTCACTTCCTGATTCCCTCACCTAGAATGGTGGCGGCAGCAGCCGAGCGATCGATCAGCCTCCGCTGCCGGCATCGCTGGACCCCGGGACAGGTGAGTGTCCATTTATTAAGTCAGCAGCTGCAGTATTTGTAGCTGCTGGCTTTTAAAAAAAAATAAAATAATTTCCGCAGTGCAGTCCCGCTTTAACTAGGTACTAGTTTAGTTCTAGTCCTGTGATGTTTGCGTTTATTATTATTATTATTATTATTATTATTATTATTATTCAGGATTTATAGAGTGCCAACTTTAAAATGTGAGGGCAGACAGTATTGCTGCAATACGGAAGGAATCGGGGGGCCCTGCTCGTTTAGAGCCTACAATCTAAAGGGGAGGGTCAAGTGATAGAAAAGGTAATAACTGGGGGATGTGCTGATGGAGAAACTAAAAATTGTTAGGCGGAGGCAGAATAGGCTTCTCTGAACAGAAGATTTTCCAGGAATCGCCTAAAAGTTACCTTGCAATAATGAGCTTGCATGTGGCTATAGTGTCATGGCTGATCGATTCCATTGTTCATGTATTTCTGCAGCTAGCCTGTCCTTCTGTGCAAAGGGGACAGGACAATGTCCTGTTTGAGGCACACAGAATAGTGTATGCCTAGCCATCCCCTCTGTCTTGTAACACAAATGTAGAAGTGCTAATATGATGAAACGCATCTCCCAGCTGCATGTGTACGCTCCCTGTGAGCCTGTGTATGCTTGTCTGTGTCAGGTCTATTTACTGTGTAGCTGTCACCAGCATGTGCACTAGACTGAGATCCCCCAGGGATTGTGGGATATATGGTTTCTTCAAAGGAAGTGTTAGGTCTCGGACTACAGACCACTTTCATGCATTGCTATGCCTCATGTTTCAGCACACACAGAAATTGCTCACACAAGAAGGTGAAGATTTACTCTATAGGCTGTGCTGCAGGAACACAATGACACAGTGAAACTACATGATCAATTCAAATCTTATGCAGTAAAAAAAAAAAAAAAAAACACAAGGTGCAGTTAGGAACGTTTTAAAGCCTAAGTGCAACCAAATGGGTCAGATGTGCTGATGCCTCTTTTAGGAGAAATCCTCCTTGTCCAAGCCCCCCCACCCCCTCCACCATAATCTACCAGTGCTGTAGTACAGCATTCATGAAAGGAGGAGCTGGGCAGAAAAATCGGGTATAGTTGTGCACTCTTGATAGTCTGTGATGGGCCCCTTACTTCTATAAATATGGAGAAGGCATCAGCACACGTGACACATCCTACTGACTGTAAGTTATGTCCTTTTTTGTACTGATTTTTCTGTTTTGTTATTTTGACAACATTTGGGGTTTAGCATGCCTTTTTAACAATTTCTTTCTACAGTATAAAAAAGAAACCACAAAGGAAGAAATATGGACTTCTTTCGGACTATGATGAAAACATGGAGCTGGGATCTATGGAGAGTGATGAAGAGAAAATTTTTGAATCCCGAAACATAAGAAGGTAAGCACTAGCAGTTTTTAAGGAATTTGGAAAAACTTCACATTGCAGTTTTCTAAAAAAAAAAATTTTTTGTTGACAGGTGATTAGTGACATCTTTGTGCCTCGTGGCCTACTAACAACTTCCCAGCCTTCTGTCCTTGTGATGGCACAGGCTGATTCCTGCAAGGTCTGTGTTTTGAGTGGACATGAGTATATGTGAACTGCATTGTACTAATTCAAGAGTGCCACCTCTTGGGAGGATAAAAGCTAATTTAAAAAAAAACAAAAACAATAAAGGGCACTTATGGTTCTCTGACATTTGCACAAAACGCATTCAATTTACACAATATGGACTTTTGCTGATTTTTTTTTTTTTTATTTTTTTTTTTTTTCTCTTTTTAACTTGATCTTGTATCATTTTGCCAAGGAGTTCTGGCAGAAGCTATTAATATGCATCTCATTGTAGTAGCCTGTGCAGGATATTTTGTAACAAACTTTATTTTTTCAATGCAACCTTTTTATATAGTATGTGAATAAAACATTTGGTCCTCAAGCTTCCAGTCCTGTATGGTGATTGAGTAAAGACAAAGTTACCTGCTTATTGGATTTATAATGCAATTACATCTGGATTCATTTTATTTTCCCTCTATCATCTTGCTTATTCAAGTTACCAAAAGTAATGATCGGGACATGACTCTCAATGGCTTTATCTGGTCAATGAAGGGGAAAGTTATGGTGAAATATTAATACAGTGAAGGAAAAAAGTATTTCATCCCCCCTGCTGATTTTGTATGTCTGCCCGCTGACAAATAAATTATCAGTCTATAATTGTAATGGTAGGTTTATTTGAACAGTGAGAGCCAGAATAACAACAAAAATATCCAGAAAAACACATTTCAAAAGTTATAAATCGATTTTGCATTTTAATGAGTCAAATAGGGGAGCAAATTCTTATCAATCAGCAAGATTTCTGGCTCCCAGCTGTCTTCTATACAGGTAATGAGCTGAGATTAGGAGCACTACCTTTTTTAAGAGTGCTCCTAATCTCAGCTTGTGATCTGTAAAAAAACACACCTGTCCACAGAAGCAATCAATCGCATTCCAATCTCTCCACCATGGCCAAGACCAAAGAGCTGTCCAAGCATGTCAAGGACAACATTGTAGACCTACACTGGGCTACACGACCATCGCAAAGCAGCTTGGTGAGAGGGTGAAAACAGTTGGTACGATTATTGCAAATGGAATAAACTCAAAATAACTTTCAATCTCCCTCGGTCTGGGGCGCCATGCAAGATCTCACCTCGTGGAGTTTCAATGGTCATGAGACCGGTGAGGAATAAGCCCAGAACTACACGGGAGAATCTTGTCAATGATCTCAAGGCAGCTGGGACTATAGTTGCCAAGAAAACAAGTGGTTACACACACTATGCCATGACGGACTGAAGTCCTGCAGTGCCCGCAAGGTCCCCCTGCTCAAGAAAGCACATGTAAAGGCCATCTGATGTTTGCTAATGAACATCTGAATGATTCAGAGGTGATCTGGGTGAAAGTGTTGTGGTCAGATGATACCAAAATCAAGTTCTTTGGCATTAGCTCAGCTCACCATGTTTGGAGGAGGAGGAATGCTGCCTATGACCCCAAGAACAACATCCCCCATCGTCAAACATGGAGGTGGAAACATGCTTTTGGGGGTGTTTTTCTGCTAAGGGGACATGATCACTTCGCCGCATTAAAAGGGATGATGGACAGGGCCATGTACTGTCAAATCTTGGGTGAGAACCTCCTCCCCTCAGCCAAGGCATTGAAAATGGGTTGTGGATGGGTATTTCAGCATGACAATAACCCAAAACATAGAAAGGTAACAGTGCTTTCTGCAGGGGCAACACAATCCATAAACCAGATCCACACGAAGGTGCCTGTGCTCGATGTATCCTATTACACGCCAAAGTCATAAACGGTAGAAAGAGCTGGCAACATTGAAATCCTTGAAGTGTAGTTTATTGGTACATTAGAGTGACAATAAAACAATAGTGATGACATGTTTTGGCAGAAGCCTTAGTCGTAGCTAGTTAAAAACCGATACGGCAAGAGAGAGGGTGTGTTTTTTTTTTTTTTTTTTTTTTCTTTCTCTCAAGTCATCTTCCAGGACGGCACACCTGAGAGATGAGAGGGTCCTCCCTACAGGAAACACAATCAATCGACAGCTGTTTTAAGTCCCCACCCTTCCCCTTGATCCTCAGTTTTTGATTGTGTTTCTCCCTACACAGCGAAACAGTTGGCTCCCAGGGGCTGGTGGTCTCCCCCTGGGAGCCGGACCACAAGCTTGGGAAGCCTCTGGGTCTGGTAGGATATTCTTGTCCTTCCTGGGGGGTTCCCCTATCTTTTTCCTCAGGGGGGGCAGCAGAAATTGGAAGAGCCCCCCTGAGAGCTGAAGGACCCTGGGTACAGTGGTGTACCCAGAACTTCAGGGGCCATTATCCTGTCTCCCCTCCTTACCTGTAAAGGTGGCTGTTTAGACGGGGGTGCTGGCCATCGGTTCTTTCCAGGGGGATAATGTCCCGGACTCCTGGGTCCCCGGTAGCTCGCGTGGGCTGCCGGAGAGGGCGTGGCAACAAGCACCCGTGTCATTTTCAAACTTCGGGAAAATGGCGGCGGCGTTCTTACCCAGGAGGGAAGGCTGAGAGTCAGTAGGAGCAGGTGCCCACATCCTCCTTTCTGTAGAGCGAGGAGGCACCAGTTTACTACGGTGGATGTCTGCCTTAACCACCTCAGATGGGAAGATGGGAATGAGGAACAAAAGGCATTGCCCCCCCCCATGTATATAGACTGACTGGTACAGTGCAGGACACAGCCTAACCTGGCACCTCCTTATGGGGACAGCAGTTGGGGGGGGGGGGGGGGGGGGGGAGCACCTTGGCGGCTATCCTCCTTGCGTGTGGACCATAAGGATGGAAAAGCAAGCCCGCTGGCTGTGGCAAAAAGGAAGACGACAACGGTGAATACTTTCCTTTTGCCGTGGGAATTTAGCTGCAAAATCCCCAATTCCAGCCAGAGGGTTTCTGGGCATTTGAGATCTCACCTGGGGTCTGGATTCAAATAGCCCTTAAGCTTCTGCTAAAAACACCAGCTGCAGCTCCCTCTTACATCAGAGACGCTGTATGGTGGACAGGTGGTACAGAGGAACGAGTGTGCCTAAACCACCTCAGATGAGAGAGGTAGGTAGGCCATTGCCCCCCCCCTTCCCTGTGTATATACTGACTGGTGCAGTGCAGAACCTGGGGTCGGGATACAAATAGCGCAGACACCACTGCTAAAACCACCAGCCACAGCTCCCTCTTACAGCAGAGACACTGTGGTTATCGCAGCAGTAGGTTGCCAGCCTCTCCCTACATGCCCAGTTGTGGTACATTAGTAGGGATGAATATAGCATACAGAGGGGACCTGGTAGATACAAAGTTACTTACAGGCCAGGTATACCACTGAACAAGTTATTAATTGGGCAGTGGTTGGTGGATTCAGAAGCTCCCCTGGTCAGCAGGTGCACTAGGTTACCGGCCCTATTAACCCAGCTGCTAGGAATCTGAAGTTGCTTCACGATGTTTAAAAGCTGACCTAACATTCAAGGATGGGCAGAGACCAAGCTACTGTGTGGCACAGTAGGGGTTCCCTTATGACAGATCCTCCTTTTGGGGGTTGCTTGCTATAGTTAACTTTCATAAGCTCCAACCTCCCACTCCACCTTTACACTGGTTATATTATAGTGTAGGAGGTAAGAAGAAACTTTTTTTTTATTGGTTTGGGCTACAATCCACTCAGTGGCAGATCTAAAGGCAATTCACCATAGATCGCTTCCTACATCCTTTTAATTGAGGATTTTCTGTGCAAACCTATGCAAGAGCTACATAATTGCTTGTTTGAAGCCTGCAAATAGCTATTTACCCCCCCCCCCCCAGGCTAAATTGGTAACCCCCCTCTTCTAGAGGCTGTCTTAAATTGGTCTCTAGGGCTGGGCTCATTGAGACTTTAGTTGCTAATCAGCACCACCTGGGTTTGAGCTGGCTAGCGTTTTCTCAGTCTATGGAGGTAAGGTAGGACAACAACTACCAATAGTAGGGTGTCCAACCATTTTAGGATTTGTTCCTTCACTGGTGGTGAGGTTTAGTATCTACAGCCCAGGCTATGCCTATGAAATAAATTGCCTGTTGGTTATTTCATAAAGGGATAGACCATGACTCCTCATTGGCTGCACACCAGTAGATCAGTAGTGAAAGTTTGTCCTTGCTGGGATGTTTTTGTGGCACAGCAGAAATACACATTGAGATTTGTGACATCTCTGCTTATAAGGGGTGTATTGCTGTACATCAGAAATGTACTGCACTGAAGCTTGTTTGCTGTCCTTTATATACTAAAGGTACTGCTTTGTTTGGCTACGGATCAGAAAAGTACAACAGTGAAGGTGATCTGTACTTTCTGGTTTTGTGCTGCACAGCAGAAATGCACATCATTGAGTCTGGTGACATTTCTGCTCATGGTTATATTGCTGCACATCAGACATACACAAGATTGAGGTCTGTCTGTGGGGCTTTGTGTCCTGTTTTACTGCCTTGTTGGTTACTTATCAGAAAGGCAGCAGTGAAGTCTGATGGTCCTGATTTGCGTGGCGTTGTGCTATGAACGGCAATGGCTGCCGAGTTTAAACATGGGATTTGACATGTTGAGTCGCATGACAAATCATTTCAATATGGATGTGCTATCTCTATTCAGAGTGTTTTATTGTTGCACATCAGATATATACAGCATTAAGGTCTGTGAGGTTTTGTGTCCTGTATTACTGCCTTATCAGAAAGGCAGCAGTGAAAATTGATGGTTCGAATTTGTTGGGCTACATAACAGAAATACAAATTGAACCCCTGCCAGGTGTAGTACATATACTGCCTTTGGTAATCCGTGTAGCACCACAAAGTGGTGGTGTGCTGATTTTAGCCATGCGATTTGACATGTTTAGTCGCAAAGCCAAATCGCTTCAATATGGATGTGCTATCTCTATTCAGAATTGTTATATTGTTGCACATCAGACATATACAAGATTGAAGGTTGTCTGTCCTTTTTATGTCTTGCATATACTGCCTTATTGGCTGCATATCAGAAAGGACACAGCAGTGAAGGTTGCTTGTCTTTTTCTGATTTTGTTTTTGCTGCTCAGCTGAGAGACCCATTGAGGATGGTGGCATCTCTGCTCAGTATTGGTATATTGCTACACATCAGACATACACAAAGATTGAATGTTTGTGTCCTGTATGTCCTATATTTACTGCCTTATCGTTTGTATATCAGGCACAGCAGTGAGCAGTGTTTCTCATGGATCTACCTTTCTGCATCTTAGGGATACACAGCAGGGGTTTGTTGGCTGCAATCCTCCAGGGAGTCACAGCATTGGGGACCCCTTACTTGTTCGACCTGAGAATTGCAATTTTTTTTCCCTGCGACCTGTGTAATTTTGAGGTCTGTGGATCCAGGAATCGGGGACTGCTGGTGTCGCACAGACACAAATGGTACCCATTGGAAGCCATAGTATATGACTTCTCATGCGTCTTGCAGTCCCAAGTCGCAGGTTGGGTCGCACGGGTGTGGGAACCCTAAACTTATCTGTCCCTTCTGATTGAGGTTTTGCTACACAGCAGGAATACTCATCATGGCGTTATTTTATTTTCAGCAGACCAGGAAGATTGCAGCTGTAAAGGCTGTCTGTCTTTTTCCTCAGTGTCTGCTTTTATGTTGTTGCACAGCAGAAATACTCAAGATTGAAGCTTGTTGGTGCTTTCTGTTTCAGAAAAACACAATGCTGCAGGTTGCTTGTGTCCTTTCTCAGTGTTGGTTCTATCTGAACTACACTACAGAAGTGCGTGACGGAAAGGATTGTCTTGTGTTCCATATTTTTCCCTGTGGCATAGCAGAAATGCACAACACGGGAGTTGGTGTTCATATTATTCTTTTATAACTGTATTTGGTGGTTTGTCAGAAATGCACAACATAGAAGTTTGGATCTTTCTGTCTTTATGTTTATAGCCTTGTTTTGCTGTACATAGGTAAAACACAACCTGGGGACAATGGAGAGATTTCATAAACTCAGAGAGATACCAAACACATTAACGGACAGTTTCTGGTGACCCTGACGCTATTAATAGGTAACCACATGGACATTACCCCTCCTCTTCCTAGACTAGGAAAGTTTGGGATCTACTAGATCCCATTCACGGCGCAAACAATACAGAGACCCAGATAAACTGGGCCCACACATCGCGGGCGGCGGAAGCCGGAGAGGCAATCATATTCCCTACATCCTTCCCCCCTCATTTACCCCTTTGTTTCTTTACCCCCCCCCTCCTCTCTTCTACCTGTGTAGATAACCCTTCATACGTACTCAACTACTCATCTTTCACTACCAATAGACTACATTCATTTGGACGGTCTACCAATTTGCCCACAAATGACTACGTGTAAGATAACCGACTTGCTCGGGTACAGAACCCTACTTTATTTCTTAGACTAAACAGACGTTCCCTTACTTAGACCGTTCCAATGCGACCTGTTAAACGCATTACGACAGCTGTTTGGAAGGAATGGCAAGAGATGTTTATTACATGATAGCGGGAGGTTTAACCTTCCCATGTTGTGAGTAGGTTCTGCATCGGAATTTCAGCATGGAAATATGTTATACTCAGACGCAGATTAATTGTACTATGTTCTAATATGTACTACGTGTTGGACTGTACTGATTTTACACGCACGTTACGTGCCCTGTTATTGTAACCATTTTCTTTTCCTAATAAAAATTTTGAATGGAAAAAAAAAAAAAACACAACAGTAAAGGGGGTTCCTGTCCTTTCTGTATTTATATATCAGTTATGACCTAGCTAGCTGCACTAAAGAAATACGCAGCATTTAGGGTTTGCTTGTGTCTTAATGTTTTTACGTCTTGGCAGCACATTAGAAAACCAGACTGTGAGGACTGTTTGTCTACATTGAGGTTCAGATTTGGGTCTCTTCCCATATTTGATATATTGGTTTAGCTAGTCACACTCAGGCACACAACATTGTTGTCCTATGCTTGTGTCCTTTCTGTCTAAATCTATTGTGCCGTGCCCACAATCTATGATCATTTTATTTGTGATATTAATAATACATGTATCACCTTTTTGTATTTCAGCCTTCTTTTCCATGGAGGGGCCAGGAGTTCGGGCTGCAGATGCCACATGTCAGAAAACCTTGACCACTTACATTCAGGGATGCCAGAACCATTTCCTAGGGTTAAAGCCCTGTAGGGTTATGGGACACTGGAGAAAGGGGATAATGAATCGCCCTGTTTAGTAAGAACTTGGAGAGTTCTGTTCAGAGGAGTATTAGGGCCTGAGGATGAAGTATAAAGATGTATACCCGATCGAATAGGTTTCGGCTCGGTGCATGGCCTTCATTTCGCCCTTTTAGCAAAACTAGACGTAGCAATATGGGTAGTCTACTCCTGCTAGGGACTTTAATCTCCTGAAGTAGGCTCTCAGGGGTAAGTAAGGACATAGATTGGGCATGCTTTAAACCCAGGGTTCAAGCTTCTGTTAATCTATTTCCCTTAAGTAGGCTTCCCTTTAGTCTTTTGCTGACATAAAGATAAAAAGGAACAAAAATAAATAAAAATAAAAAATAAAGTTGTCTGTCGGGGGGGCCCCCCCTTTTTTTGCAGTTTTATTTCCCTCAACAGGGTAGTGTTAAGACAGGCCCTCTTATTGATTAATGTAGTGTCTTTGTCTTACACAGGTCTCTTATTTATCTTTTTAGTGGTTCTAAGTAGCACCTACAGGCACAATAGGCCATGGTTGTTAGATGTGTGAGATAGGCAACATTGCTAACCTACAAGTTTAACATGTTTTCTGATTCCATTTTTAAGAGCCCATTTCACCTAGATACTGCATCCGAAGCGGAAAAGGCAGGAACATCTGTGGAGCAGACCTGCAGATCAGCCGCATGATCCAGCTAAGATGCCTTCATCAAGCATATGAGCATATGGAGTGGAGGTAAAGCTCACTGCAGAACCAAGGGTGGCCTAGAGGGTCTTGCAGTGGCCCCACCCTAAGGTAGGCCTGAGGTACTTGTTTATCCTCTCAGGTGTGCCGTCCTGGAAGATGACTTGAGAAAGGTACCAGTTACTTACCGGTAACTGTCTTTCTGGGAAATCTTCCAGGTCGGCAGGCCTACTTCCCGCCCGTTGGAGGAGGGAAAATTCTAGAACACTAGAAGGTGAGTACCTATGAGGAATGATTTCCCTTGTGAACCTGGTTCAGGAGTTACTTCTCTACAAACTGAGGATCAAGGGGAAGGGTGGGGACTTAAAACAGCTGTCGATTGATTGTGTTTCCTGTAGGGAGGAGCCTCTCATCTCTCAGGTGTGCCGTCCAGGAAGATTTCCCAGAAAGACAGTTACCGGTAAGTAACTTGTCCCTTTTTTTTTTTTTTTTGTTTTTTTTTTGTTTTTTTTTTGTTTTGTTTTTTGTGTTTTTTGGTGTGTGTGTTGTTTTTTTTTTTTTTTTAATTTATATATAAAAGAAAAAAAAAATTCCACCTTTTTTAAACCAGGCATGTCCAAAGTCCGGCCCGCGGTCCGGTTTTGAACGGCCCGCCTGGTTATTTAAACATATACATCTTTTGTGGCCCCCGACGCTGGCAGATCGCAAAAGATATATATAATCCGGCTGCCTCGGAGGGAGGAGGCGGGACGAGTGCTGTGCACACAGGAGGAGAATTTCCTTTTTACACGGCAGCTGTAATAGGAAGTCCCATCTCTGCCATTGGATGACTGTTCTGTTCTGTCCATCAGAGGAGGCGGGACTTTCTCTTAAAGAGGCCGTTGTGTAAACAGGAAATTCTCCTGTAGGATGTCTTTGGCGCTCGTCCTGCCCTCCGTGGCTGCCTTCCTGGCAATGGTGGCTGCCTTCCTGGCAATGGTGGGCGCTGCATTCCTATCAATGGTGGGCGCTGCGTTCCTGGCAATTGTGGGTCTGCAGATGGGCACTGACCATTATTTTGCTTCAGTTCTTTATTTAAAATTTAAATTATTTTTTTTTCCTGAAGCTTCCCTCTTAAAGTGAAGGTGCGTGTTATATGCCAATAAATACGGTGTATCCAAATAATACACTTGAGTTCATCTCTTCACCACACACAGCCATAAAGGCAAGAGAATTCTTGTTGGGCAGTGTATTAGTGCTTGGACGAACACACTTAGACCAAATTTTAATGGTTCAAAGAATGTCAGGCAAAATGGTCGGCCCTCGCATATGTTCAGATCATCAAATCTGGCCCTCTTTGAAAAAAGTTTGGACATCCCTGTTTTAAACAATTGCCATATTTAATTGATACCACATTATTAAAGTGGATGGTGACTACACCTGTGCCAAAAAAGAAAAGGGATTTCAAATTTTAAGCCAAAAATAGAAAAAAGTGTGGGGAAAAAAAAATTATGGAAATTTATTGCATGAGATGTTGAGCATTATTCTTCCAAAATAAAAGGAAGAAGGAAAAAAATATATACATGTGCCATCATTACTATGTATATTTGGCCAATGTAAGAGCATAATAAATTACAGATCTGCTCCTAGAAAATGTAAATCAAATATGAGCAATTGACCAGAAGTGACAAGAGTTAACAAACAGGCACAGAAGGCACTCATTAGGAAGAGGGGACAAGTAAATAAAAATACTTGACTTCCAGCCTTTTGTGCATGTCCTCCATATACTGAGATTCAGATTATTATTTTTTTTGACCCAAAACAAACAGCCAAGGCAACAAAGGAGTGGCTCAAGAAGAAGCACCTTAAGGTCCTGAAGTGGCCTAGCCAGTCTCCAGATCTTTATTCCATAGAAAATATGCGGAGGGAGCGGAAGGTTCGACTTGCCAAACGTCAGCCTCAAAACCTTAATGACTTGGAGATGATCTGCATAGAGGAGTGGGACAATTTTTCCTGAGATGTGTGCAAACCTGGTGGCCAACTACAAGAAACATCTGACCTCTGTGATTTGTTAACAAGGGTTTTGCCACCAAATACTAAGTAATGTATTGCGAAGGGGGTCCAATACTCATTAACCACTTCAGTCCCGGAAGAATTTGCCCCCTTTAAAGGAGAAGTCCAGCCTGAGCTTTTTAAGCTGGGCTTCTCCTCTGGGTCACAGGAGTGCAATTCGTTTTTGTGCTCCTGTGACCCATTTTCAGCAGAGATCCGCTCTATGCTGACGTCGCTGCCATCAGTCTCGGCAGTGCATCATCCCAGTCTGATTCTGCATTCACATAGCTAAGTACGATGGAAAAAAAAAAAAAAAGATACATTTTTTTTGAGATACGGCATTGCGTCGCTTTAAATGACCATTGCGTGGTTGTGCGAAGCTGTAACCAAACAAAATTGAAGTCCTTTTCTTCCCACAATTTTTTTTTTTTTTTCTTTTGGTGGTATTTGATCGCCTCTGTGGTATTACATTTTTTTTTTTTTTTTTGTGCTATAAACAAAAAAGCATCAAATTTGACAAAATATTTTTTTGCTATAATACATATCCAAAAAAAATATATAAAAAAAATGTATTCATCAGTTTAGGCAGATTTTATATATTCTACATATTTTTGGTAAAACAAAAATCACAATAGATGTATATTGATTGGTTTGCGCAAAAGTTATCACGTCTACAAACTACGGTATCGATTTAGGGACTTTTGTTTATTTTTTCGTTTTTACTGGTAATGGCGGTGATCTGGGATATTATTATTATTTATTAATTTTTTTTCTTTGGGATTGCAACATTGCGGCGGACAAATCTGACCCCAAATTAAACTTTTTGGGGACCAGTGATATTGATCACTATAAAAATGCACTGATCAATGTAAAAATGACACTGGCAGGCAAGGGGTTAAAGCTAGGGGGCGATCAAGGGGTTAAGTGTGTTCCAACGTTGGAGGTAATGGGCTTACTGAAACATGACAGAGATCACTGTTTCCGATCACTGGGAGCAGTAGATCCCTGTCATGTCACTAGGCAGAACAGGGAAATGCCTTGTTTACATGGTCAGTAACTCATTCTGCCTCTCCTTGCCGCAATCGTGGGCCACTGGCGGACATCGAGTCCGCTATCCTGCTTTTATGGACTGATGTACAGGAGAGCCATTCTACTTACGTATATCGATGTGACCTGGTTGGCAAGTGGTTAAAATGCAAATGAATTTATAACTTTTTTTTTTTTTTTTTTTTTTTTATATGCATTTATCTGGATGTTCTTTTTATTCTGTTTCTCCTCGTTCAAATAAACCTACCATTAAAATTATAGACTGATCATTTCTTTGTCAGTGGGCAAGCATACAAAATCGGCAGTAGAACAAATACTTTTTTCCCCTTATTGTAAATGGATAAAGTATGCTGCTCTTAAACTGGGACCTGTAATGTGTTTGGGAACCTTTTGGCTACAATGGTAACTGAAGAAAAACTGAAAGTGTTTGAATAAAAAGTCAATGACCAAGTGAAATATCTTTGTAAAATTTTCTTGAAATGCCAAACACATATTGGCATCTCAGTATGCCCCTTCTCAAAGGACACAAAAAAAAGCATAAAAACCATGCCAAGAAGGTCTTAAAATGTTAGAGAAATCTGACTAAAATATGCATAAAAGCATTTGGGTCAGTGTATATGGATGTGTTTGAATAGATAGAGAGCTAGATTTATTTATATATATATATATACACACACACACACACACACACACACACACACAGCCAGTCACAGATTGCAGTAAATGGCCAATCATAGCGGGCGCTTACAGCGCTATCGGCGTGTCCAATGAGAGATTATCTCATACGTAAACATATGAGATCATCTCTCATAGCCGGCTCTCCCGCCTCACACAGAGACGGAGGGAGAGATGAATGCTGCAGCGTAAGTAAAAAAAAGAATGAAAAATGAAGTGCCCACATGTCTCCACTGTCTGTGCCAGTGCCATCTGTCCCCGCTGCCATCTAGTGCCACATATTAGTGCCATCTGTCAGTGCCACATATTAGTGCCATGTATCAGTGGCATCTGTCATCAGTGCCACATGTCATTGTCCTGGTGCTCCAGGGCCTTCAAAAGTGTAATAGGTAGTGAAGAAGTTAGTTGTAATTTATGCTCCTAGAACACGTGACGGTGCTCCCTGCATGTTGGGCCTCTCTAAGTGGCTAGGCTGTGGAAAAGTCCCACACGTGGTATCGCCATACTCGGGAAGAGTAGTAGAATGTATGTCATTTGTGGTATACACGTGCCATGTGAGAGAAATAACCTATTACAATGACAATTTTGTGAAAAAAAAAATATATATATATATATATTTTTATTTTGCAAAGAATTGTGGGAAAAAAATGACATCAAAAACCTCACCATGCATCTTAATAAATACCTTGGAATGTCTACTTTCTAAAAAAAAAAAAAAAGGGGGTATTTGTACTTTCCTGGCTTGTTAGGGTCTCAAGAAATGAGTATATATAATCTCTCTCAATCAAATAATAATTATATGAGATTATAATCTCTTTTGCATGAATGGAGAAAGTTTCTAAGGCTAGAGTCAGAAAATACTGCATAAAATAAATGTATAAAGGGATAAAATTTTGCTGGTAAAACTCTTCAACTCATGCTGGGTGAAAAGAGCTTAAAAAAAAAATCATCACATTTTAAATAAGCGGTCTCCAGGTTGTGGTCCTCTGCTGGGCCTTGAGAGGGCACTATTCCTTTCGGCAACACCAACCATGGGGTGCTATTTCTTCCTCAAACAACAATAAAGAGGAACTGCTGGTTCTCCTTCTGACATGATTCTGGAACAGTTTTGCCCCTCCTTCCCCCCTAGGTCACCAACAAGGATTTATAATTCCTCCTACTGATGCAAACAAAATGGCTTTATTCTTCCTATTGACAAACAAACGTGTTCTAGTCCTTTTTTACGCCGCCTTATTTGGGACATTGCTTATGCTCACTGACACTGAGTGTGATGGTTGTGTGTACTGGGACCACGACAGGCTCCGATAGCCAGGAGGCCAACGGTAAAAATGTAACCCCTACACAGCCATTACATTTTACTTGTCACTATCTTTTCTGTGTTGAACCAGAGGCACAGCTGTAGTGCCCCGCCCCCCCCCCCCCCCCTTCATGGAGTATGCACACGTTAACTGATGGCAGGACTTTCTTACCATTCCAGTCTAGGTACCCTCCTCAAACTGTTCAATTCAGAAACTTGAGTGACAGACATTGGGTCGTATATGCCTTAGTAGAATCCACATTTCTGCCAGACTTGTTAGCAAGACTCTAAAACGTCATCATATTTGATAACTCATGAAATAACAATAGCATAGCCCATATTTACTTTCCTCTGTCCATTTGTAATGTTATAAGTAGGGATGAGCCTGATGTTTGTTTGAGTCAAACATAAGTTTGACTCAAACATCAGGTGTTCGCCGAATAGCGAACAATTTTGGGTGTTCGCAGCAAATTTGAACGCTGCGGAACACCCTTTAAAAGTCTATGGGAGAAATCAAAAGTGCTAATTTTAAAGACTTGTATGCATAGTATTGTCACATCAAGTGTTTGGGGACCTGAGTCCTGCCCCAGGGGACATATATCGATGCAAAAAAAATGTTTTTTTAAAACCGGATGTTTTTTCGGGAGCAGTGATTTAGGTTTACTTCCTCTTTGTTTCCCAGCAAAGGCAAAGCATAATGGGCTACTATGCATCGCACAGTAGCCCATTATGTGTCACTTACCTGACACAGGAGCCAGCGATGTCCCCGATTTCCTTGCCGGTTGGAAGTGTCCATCTTCCTTCCAGGGTCACGGACTCCAGCTTTGACTAGCCGGAGTCGTGTGACGTCACTCTCGAGTGGGAGCCACCAGTCACGGCATGACGTTTAATGAAAATGGCACGCCGTGACCCTTCTAAAGTGGGCATGCGCCGAGTACATTGGCGCATGCGCAGAAGAAATCCTTGTACCTTGTGTAGGTTTAGGAGATATTTACAGCACCTACAGGTAAGCCTTAATCTAGGCTTACCTATAGGTGAAAGTGTGTTGTAAGGGTTTACAACCACTTTAAAGTGAAACAATAAAAGTGAAATATTCCTTTAAATTTCGTACCTGGGGGTGTCTATTGTATGCCTGTAAAGTGACGCATGTTTCCCATGTTTACAAAAGTCCCTGCACAAAATAAAATTTTTAAAGGAAAAAAGTAATTTTAAAGTACTCACGGCTGTAATGAATTGTCGGTCCCAGCAATACACATAAAAGTCATTGAAAAAAACGGCATGGGGTTCCCCCGAAGTCCATTACCAGGCTCTTTGGATCTGGTATGAATATTAAGAGGCACACCGAACCAAAATTTTCAAACAAAAAAATTGCGTGGGGGTCCCCCAAATTCCATACCAGGCTCATCAGGTCGGGCCCCTCCCCCTCTGACGCTACGGGGAAGCCATAGGGATGTCCCTGTGTGTCAGAGGGGGGCGAGGTCCCCTGGCAATGTCACCATGTGGCCCCACCCTCAGTTATAAAAGCTGTCACCTGAGAGGACCGTCATGGCAGGTGCCTCCTATGGAGGCGGATCAGTAGCGGTGTGCGGGTTTATTTTTCGGTCAGTTGGCAGAGCAAGAGAAGAAGAATGGACTTTGTGGGACAGTTTTTTTTTTTTTTTTTTTTTTATAATGACTTGTCCCCAAGCCATGTCATGTAATTTTTACCGTTTTCACACTTTTTTTGTGAAATAGTAGGCCGTTACCATTTCACACAGGGGAGAGGCTGGGATCTGGGGGGTCCCCTTGTTAAAGGGGGCTTCCAGATTTCGATAAGTCTCCCACCCGCAGACCCCCCACAACCATCGGGCAAGGGTTGTGGGGATGAGGCCCTTGTCCCCATCAACATGGGGACACGGTGCTTTGGCTACCCCAAAGCACCTTCCCCATGTTGAGGGCGTGTGGCCTGGTACAGTTCAGGGGGGGCCTGCTCTCTTGTCCCCCCTCTTTTTTCCTGCGGCCTGCCAGGTTGCGTGCTCGGATAAGGCTCTGGTATGGACTTTTGGAGGGACCCCACTCCATTTTTTCTTTTTTTTTTTTCTTTTTGGCGGAGGGTTCCCCTTAAAATTCATACTAGACCCTTCTGTATGGATTTTGAGGGGGAACCCCACGCCATTTTTTTTTCTAAAATTTTGGAGCGGGTTCCCCTTAATATCCATACCAGACCTGAAGGGCCTTGTATGGAATTTGGAGGGACCCCCACGCAATTTTTTTTTTATTTTGGTTCGGGGTTCCCCTTAACCACTTGGGTACCACGCTATTGCCGAATGACGGCATTAGCGCGGACCTAGATTTCCAGGACTACGTCTATTGACGTCGTCCTGGTTACGAGCGGCCTGCGCGCCCCCTGAGGGGCGCGCGCGGCGCGCTCTGTGATCGGCGAGTCCGTGAGACTCGCCTGATCACCGATCCGTGTAAGGGGTCGATCCCGACCCCTTATCACGTGATCAGCTGTCAGCCAATGACAGCTGATCATGTGATAGAACGGAGCCGGTAATCGGCTATTATTCCTCCTCGCGCTGACAGCGCGAGGAGAAAAAAAAAAGCCGATCACCGGCGGCCGTGATCGGGACATCAGTCCCGATCACGGCCAGCAATGAAAGGCACCACATGCCACCTGCCAGTGCCCACCTGCCTCCCGCAGTGCCATCCTGAAATATAACAAAGTAAAAGTAAGTGCCCCCCGTCTGTGCCCATAATGCCCACAGTGCCACCCCACAGTGCCACCCACAGTGCCATCCAATCTGCCTCAAAGGTGCTGCACCCCAGTGCCGCCCAGCAGTGCCGCCCATCAGTGCCCAGCAGTGCCACCTATCAGAGCCACCTATCAGTGCCACCTATCAGTGCCCATCAGTCCCATCTATCTGTGGTACCTATCAGTGCCCATCCGTGCCACCCATCCGTGCCACTTATCCGTGCCACCCATCCGTGCCATCTTATCTTTGCCCATCAGTGCCGCCTTATCTGTGCCCATCGGTGCCGCCTTATCTGTGCCTATTAGTGCCGCCTTAACTATGCCTATCAGTGCCCACCAATGCAGCCCATCAGTGCCCACCAATGCAGCCCATCAGTGCCCACCAATGCAGCCTATCAGTGCCGCCTTATCAGCGCACTTCAATGAAGGAGAAAAATGACCCGTTTGCAAAATTTTATAACAAACTATTAAAACATGATTTTTTTTTTTGCATCTTTTTTTGTTTGTTTAGCAAAAAATAAAACTCCGAGCTGTAACTAAATACCACCAAAAGAAAGCTCTATTTGTGGGAAAAAAATGATAGAAATTTCATTTGGGTACAGTGTTGTATGCCCGCGCAATTGTCATTCAAAGTGCATCAGCGCTGAAAGCTGAAAATTGGTCTGGGACTGAGGGGGGTTTAAGTGCCCAGTAAGCAAGTGGTTAATATTCATACCAGACCCAAAGGGCCTGGTAATGGACTGTGGGGGAATCCCATCCCGTTTTTTTTTTCTTTTATGTGTATTGTGGGGACCAACAATTCATTATAGTCGCGAGTACTTTTAAATTACTTTTTTTCCTTTTATAAATTTCATTTCGTGCAGGGACTGTTGTAAACACGGGAAACATGCACCACTTTACAGGCACACTATAGACACCCCCAGATATACGAAATTTAAAGGAATATTTCACTTTTATTGTTTCACTTTAAGCATTATTAAAATCACTGCATCTGAAAAAACGGCAGTTTTTAAAACTTTTTTTTGCATTGATACATGTCCCCTGCGGTAGGACCCAGGTCCCCAAACACTTTTTATGACAATAACTTGCATATAAGCCTTTAAAATTATCACTTTTGATTTTTCATGTTCGTGTCCAATAGACTTTAATGGTGTTTGCATGTTTGAACATGTTCTGCTGCCAACCAAATTGGGGGTGTTCGGCTCATCCCTAGTTATAAGTCCAGAAACCCCTATGTCAGACATTATGGGGAACCACTGGTACCCATTATCCCTCCTAGGTACAGTATACACTCTGCCTTATTTTTATATGCTGAAGCAAATTCCACGCTGGACAATAATATGCACGTTAGCAGTCTATAAACAGTAGGTATTTAGATATGAATACTTCTGAAAAACTGTATCTAACACGTGGTCATCAACACGGTGACAACCCCATGGCCACTCCTCAGCCACTTAATTGGTCTGACAACACCCCCGATAATATCAGAGAAAAAGGGGCTGCTCCTGAAGTTGACAGGTCTCGTTTTACCATCAAACTAAGGAATAGCTAACCGAATTTGAGAGAGCCACTGTACTGTTTTTGTTTATTCATCGGACTCTGAAAACCCCAGGACCTTGTTAAGTGTTCTTTATCGTACATCACGGGACACAGAGTACCATAGTAATAACTACATGGGTTATAGGCCACCTTTTAGGGGAATGGACACTGGTATAACCAAAAAGGAAACACAAAGTGCCCCTCCCTATATAACCCCTCCCTTACCTGGAGTACCTCAGTGACTCCGGTGTTAGTCACGGTTGATGAAATGCTAAGAGAGCTGACGGGATCAAGGAGCTGTGCAAACGAATCCATCTAAAGTGCTTGAAAGCCAAAATGGATGGTACCCAGGCCTCGTGGAAAAAAATACAAGGTTTTTGCCTGTAATGCTTCTCTTTGAGAGCTGGACCCTGGGACCAGGTATCTTGGTCATGTTTATACAACCAAAGAGTTTGGCAGGGTGCTATACAGTTCTAAGGGAGTGGACCCGTGAAAGGGGACCCGGTCCTTGAAGGTCTGGCATGACAAGGCCCGCCATGATGGGGGAAGGCTGGATCTGTCTGTGATAATTTCAGATAAAGTCAGAAAGATTACAAGGAATGTGTGTGTGTATGTGTGTGTGTATATATATATATATATATATTATATATAATGTGTATTAGGGCTGTTACTGATAAAAATTTTCGTGTTCGATTAATCTATTTTTTTTTTTAATCGATTCATTTCGATTAATTAGAACGCACATACAGATCCAACTACTTTTAGCTGATCTCCTTGCATTGCAACTCTGCATTATTCAGTGGTAAATGCAGTATACACTAGATAAAATTACCCGACACTAGTTAGTTTCCACAATCCATGACTTAACTTCACAGTTCCCACAAATACATTTTAAATTCAAACTGTAGCACTGACGTAATTTTTTTTCCACAGTAGTGTGACAATCCTTCCACCTTCGGTCTAACTAATCACTCTCACCTTATGGCATGGACCGCTGTGCAAACAGGTGGCCATGCAAGTGGTTATCAAAAGGGTTAACGTGGACCATAAACTTCTCTAACATCTCCTTAGATCTCAGCAAGGACGACAGGTCATGGGTAGCAAGAAAAGATCTAAGTGCTCACTGCTTAAGTATAAGTTTTAATTTTTGTGTTTAAACACAAACTACTCACATAAAGATGATAAAAACACAGCATGTAAAGCTGACAATTGTGTTAGTTCCGTAGGGCAGCAGCGGGTGACGTCATGCGTAGCTCCTCCCCCATACGCGGTACGTTCAATCAGAACTTTGACGTCACCGGACTCCTCCCCCTTCCCCAAGTGCCTCCGTCTGATAACGGAGTCCAGTGACGTCGATGTCTGTGACGTCACCGGATCTCCGTCAGAACTCCCTGAAGACCCGGAATCCGGCGGAGAGGTGAGTACCGATCAAAATAATTTTGATTGATCAAAAAAATTATTCAAGAAATTAATCTTTAATTTCCACAGTCCTAATATATATATATATATATATATATATATATATATATATATTATATTATATTCATTCACTTGGTCTTTCTAATATGTATGTGATGCCTTACCTGTATTTGCCACTAGAGGGTTTTAAAGCAACATTACCTGGCTTTCAACATTCTAGGCTTCCCCTGTTGTGCTCAGTGTCAGCAAAGGCTCCTACGGCAGCACTGCTATCCCCAGGTCTGTCAGCCACCAGAGGGGTTTGAGGGGACCATCCATCATTTCAGGAGGTCAGGCTCCCCCCTGCTGAGGACAATCCCCCAGGCCCTAACCCACCCCCCAACCCCACCCCCCGGCACACAGCGCGGGAAATTTTTATTTTTTTTTATTTCGGGGAAAAAAAGAGGGCTGGAGTTCTGGAACGTGGTGGGGCATGACTTCGCTCCACATGCACGCTGATGGCGTCTGAGTGCAAGTGAGACACGGCACAGGTGCAAGGCTCACTGGCTTTAAAAGGTTTGCACTCTGGAAGTGTCTGTTTGGCTGACAGAGGGACACAGAGCACACAAGTGGTATGTAAGCTGTATGGGTGTGTGGGTACAGGCATTTTCAAGGGGCACATTTTACTCAGCATTGAGACTGAGCATTCATAGCAGCATGTTATGTAATTGCTAGACTAAAGCTCGGCAGTAGATGCTCTTTCTTTAGTACCTCTGCTTTTTTGTGCTTAGGACTATGTCTTACCCCAGGAGGGTAATTCATCAGGGGGAGTGCAAAGTCGCTGCGGTCGGAGCCTGAGGCTTCTAGTCACATGCCTGCAGTTCCATCCCCCCTGAAAGACCTGGAGCATCTGGTGAATCTGAGCCATATTTTCTGACAGGCATGGTGGCTACCTCCAATGTTCCAGCCTTTGCATACGCCACTAAGGACGATTTGGCTTTGGCTCTCGCTGGTTTGGAAGAAAAAATAGCCGAGATGTTAGCGTCCTCCTCCCAGGAGGTAAGAAAATGCGGCAGATCCCCTTCTCCTGCCCTTGACCTTCCAGTATTGGAGCAACAATGGCCAGATTATATCGGGGTACCTTTTGAGAGAAGGAGGTTCAGGTGACTCCTCTTCTGAGGATTCAGCGTCTGAAGAACCTTTCAACTTCCCAATCTCAGAAATTGCTAATCCAATCCCTTACGGACTTGTTTTGTTTTGGATATAAGTTGCCTCTTGCAGAGGTGGAGGATGTTTCCTTCTCCTTGGGTTTGCTAAAACCCCCACAGGGTTTTCATGTTTTCCCTATGCACCCGTTACTGGAGCAACTCATTTATGCTGATTGGGGTCTATAAAATGGATATTTTATAGCTAGGCAACTCCTATCCTCATATTGATTAGTGGTTCCAAATTAATAATAACTACTGCAGTAGGGAACAGACACAAAAGATACGCTCAGCATCTTTCCAAATAACCGTTCTCCTTTATTATGACGCATTTGAAGGTTTTTATACACATGATTATGTAGGTATCACATTAATATTACAATTGTATGTTTGTGGTAACAAGGGGCATTACATAGGCAGGCTAATTCTAATCAGGACTCGAAAGAATGCAAAACATGTATTGAAAACATTATCAGTGCCGTGTGCACAGTGAGGGCATTGTGCAATACATATAAAATAGAATACAATTATATACCGAACCTACAAATTTCCATTACAGTCTCCTCTCTTTTGATCAATATTTTCATCACTAACCATACTTGCTATCACCTTTTAACCTGGAACCTCCACACGCTTAGGTGGAGGTAGTCCTGGCCAAAGAGGCAAAAACTCCATTGTGGAGAAAATAATAGCTGAGCAGCTTTTTTCATTACCAAATTACTTTTCATTGTGAAAAACAAAGACATATTTACAGAGTACTGGCTGTACACTCCTGTGGCCAGAATGGCCTTCTAGCTTAATTGTTGGTATGCTGACTTATCAGCATATGTAAACACAGACAATTCTACATACAATGGAAGAGGTACAAAAGACAAATATGACTTCAACATGGCTAAACTACTTTTCAAAAATATATATCCCTTACAATTAAAGTAATTGAATCAAAAAGTACCCTAGACTGATCGCAAGAGGGAAACAAATCAAACACAGAGATTTCTTTAATTTAGTAATTTTTTGCAGTGTCTGATGTGGATCCAGGTGACTTTTCCTTCAAGTTTTGCAAAAAATGAAATAGATGCTGTATTGAGTCTCCAAACATTTCCTTATATATAAATGTCTCTTAACAATCCACAAGTCACCTGGGTTTAGTTTTAGATCCTTCCAAACTTTTAGGATCTGGAATTGGGGAGAAAACACATAAATAAGTTTGTCAAAAACCTTAAAAGATCAGCAACATTCTCTGTGGGATCCAAATGGAGGACTTCAACTGCTGAGACAAAATATAAGCAAGCGAGTAACACACTCCCTAACCAATTCCCATAGGGAGAGAGTCCAACATCCACTTAGGGGCTTGATAAAATATAATAAAACATTCAGGCAAAAGTTTCTTATGCCGCGTACACACGATCAAACAAGCGGGTGGAAAAGTCCGGCAAACTCAAGTCCGCCGGACAATCCCCCCGTGTGTAGCCTCCGGCATACTTTTTTGACCCGAAAGTACGGCGGACTTAGAATGTAGTTTTACACTCCAATCTTCCCGCCGGACTCGCATTTCGGCGGACAATCCGGCCGTGTGTATGCCAGTCCGCCGTACTTTTGAAATGAATGGACTTTTCCCGCCCGGAGAAAAGTCCGCTCATTTCGAGCGGGTCTCCAGGTAGGCGGGGCCCGCGAAGGAGACGTTGCTGGCCCCGCCGCCTGGTATGGACTTAAAGGGGAACCCCAACACCGAAAAAAATCGGCGTGGGGGTCCCCCCAAAGTCCACAACAGACCCTTGTCCGAGCATGCTACCCGGCCGCCCAGGAAAGGAGGGGCGAGCGAGTACCCCCCCTCCTGAGCCGTACCAGGCCCCCCACCCCAAAGCACCTTGTCCCCATGTTGATGAGGACAAGGGCCTCTTCCCGACAACCCTGGCCATTGGTTGGGGTTTGCGGGCGGGGGGCTTATCGGAATCCAGGAGCCCCCTTTAATAAGGGGGCCCCCGGATACCGGCCCCCCACCCTATGTGAATGAGTATGGGGTACAATGTACCCCTACCCATTCACCTGTAAAATAAAGTACAAAAAAAACACCACACACAAGATAAAATAATTTTTTGCACAGCTCCGGGGGGTCTTCTCTCTTCGGGGGTCTTCTCGCCGGACTCCTCCGCTATCTTCTTGTAGCTCTTTTACTAGCGGAGGAGCACAGCATTCTTCTTTGTCGCCGCGGCCTCTTCTTCCGACTTCACGGGTCTTGTCCCCCTCTTCGGTTCTTCTGCCGGGCCACCGCGCCTTCTTATAGCTCTTTTACAGGCGGCGGCCCGGTCTTCTATCACCGCCGCCTTCCGTTCTTCTCCTGGAGATGTTGACTCGACGTTCTCTCCGGCCGCAATGCCAGGGACACGCTGCCACTTATGTAGGGACAAGGGGCGGTGTCACATGGTGACCCCACCCCCTTACGATGTCACAGTCTCGGAGGATGCTGGGACTGTCGCCATGTGACATCAACCCATGTGACCATCCCATGTGACACCGCCCCTTGTCCCTATATAAGTGGCAGCGCGTCCCTGGCATTGCAGCCGGAGAGAACGTCGAGTCAACATCTCCAGGAGAAGAAGAAGAAGAAGAACGGAAGGCGGCGGCGACAGAAGACTGGGCCACCACCTGTAAAAGAGCTATAAGAAGGCACGGTGGCCCGGCAGAAGAACCGAAGAGGGGGACAAGACCCCAAAAGTCGGAAGAAGAGGCCGCGGCGACAAAGAAGAATGCCGGGCTCCTCCGCTAGTAAAAGAGCTACAAGAAGATAGCGGAGGAGTCCAGCGAGAAGACCCCAGAAGACGGAAGACCCCCGGAGCTGTGCAATAAATAATTTTATCTTGTGTGTTGTGGGTTTTTTTTACTTTATTTTACAGGTGAATGGGTAGGGGTACATTGTACCCCATACTCATTCACATAGGGTGGGGGGCCGGTATCCGGGGGCCCCTTTATTAAAGGGGGCTCCCGGATTCCGATAAGCCCCCCCGCCCGCAGACCCCGACAACCAACGGTCAGGGTTGTCGGGAAGAGGCCCTTGTCCTCATCAACATGGGGACAAGGTGCTTTGGGGTGGGGGGGCCGCACGGCCCCCCCTTCCCCAAGGCACCCCCCATGTTGAGGGCATGCGGCCTGGTACGGCTCAGGAGGGGGGGGGCACTCGCTCACCCGCCCCTCCTTTCCTGGCCGGCCGGGTAGCGTGCTCGGACAAGGGTCTGTTGTGGACTTTGGGGGGACCCCCACGCCGATTTTTTTCGGCGTTGGGGTTCCACTTTAAGTCCATACCAGGCGGTGGGGCCAGCGACGTCTCCTTCGCAGGCCCCGCCTACCTGGAGACGCGCTCGAAATGAGCAGACTTTCCTCCGCGTGTGTGGGCGAGTCCGTTCATTTCAAAAGTAGGGGGGATAGTACGGCGGACTTAGTACGCCGTATTAGTCCGCTGAAAAAGTGCCGTGTGTGGGCAAGTAGCCTGTTCGTAAAGTCCGACGGACAGTCTGGCGGGAAGTCCGCCAGACTAAGTACGTCGGACAGACGGCTACGTGTGTACGTGGCTTTACTCTACTTTGTCCGCTACATTGTACACAGTAGGGGGTGTAAAAAATAAAACCTGAAAACTTCTAGTAAGGACTCTCCTATAAAAATGATTTCCTCTGTTACTCTCTGTAGATTCTGCCACTCTGTACTTAAAAACTACTTCTGATAACACTTTTTACTATGGCAGTAGCATTTGCCACTGGACATCCAGAAAACATGTCCATACAGACAAAATACATACCCGGAAGATCCTGACTTGGGCATCTGGATATATCTTTTTGTTATCTCTGGAAGGAATGTTTAGCTTTTACTTTTACTAAGGCAGCCATAACTGCTTGTGACTGATGACACGGTCCATGTGTCAAGCTGAAGGGAAAAGAGTCGCTGGCAGGCATAAATGATCACCTTTTCCAAAGTCTTGTTTCGTAAGAAGTTGCCCTCTGTGGACCACTTGTTCTTCTCGTTCTTCTCGTTCTGGGGTCCTTAACCACTTCCCACCCAGCCAATGCACATATACGGCTGCGTGGGAGCCGTCTACTCCTGATAGGACGTTCAGGAACGTCCTTCAGAATGAACGGGATCGCACGCGTGCGTGCCCGCGCAGCGGCGCAATCCCGTTGTGCTTGTGTCACCCGGACACGGCGCATCTCAGATCGGCAGGAGGGCTCTGTGATTGGCCCTCCTGATCACATGACGGCCGTGTCCAATCACGGCCGTCATGTGATGCAAACAAACAGCCGGTTGCTAGGCAATCGGCTCCTCCTCTCCTCACACAGAAGTCATCGCTGAGGAGAGGAGAGCAGATCGCTGCAGCCGGCTGATGATCAGTGAGTATGAGCTGTTTTTTACAGCTTTTTACTTACTGATCACCAGTCTAGTGTAAACACACAACACACCACACAGTATAAACACAGTCCCCACATATGTCCCCAAAACACACATGTCCCCAAAACATACATGTCCCTAAATAATACAAACACATGTCCCTAATAATAAAAACATGTCCCCCACATATGTCCCACTAAAATCACATGTCCCAATGATTATCTGCACACATATGTACGTGATCACCTGCACACATATGTACATGATCATTTGCATACATATGTCCGTGATAACACAAACCAATTATTATACACTTAACGGAATTTTTTTTACCAAAAACATGTAGCAGAATACATTTTGGCTTAAATTTATGACAAAATTTGATTTTATTGGATTTCTTTTAAAATAGAAAATATTGTTTTTTTTCCAAATTTCCGCTTTTTTTGCGCTTATATTGCAAAAAATAAAAAACGAAGTCGTGAATAAATACCACCAAAATAAAGCTCTATTTGTGCGAACAAAATTATAAAAATTTCATTTGGGTACAGTGTAGCATGATCGCGCAATTGTCACTGAAAGCGCTAGAGCGATGAAAGCTGAAAATTGGGCTGGGATGGAAGGGGGCGAAAGTGCCCTGTATTGAAGTGGTTAAAGTTGAATTATTAATCCCAGCTATACTGGGCCAGAACTAGGGTGGAATCTGTAAGTTGCACAGACCTAGCAAGTGTCCGGGGCTGTAAATGCAGCATCCTTAGAGTTGCCTGGTCTGCTTCCATGTGTGAGTTTTACTGTTAGTATGGCTACCTCAGCAAGAACCTGGAAGGCTGAAAACAGACGATCAAATTAACTTGGCGTGCTTGATTGATTTACTTGCCGAAGTAAAAACAAACTTCTGGCCCTTCAAATGGAACTAAAAGCTCTCTATATCTTGACTATCTATATAAATATCCACTCTTTTTATAGCTCACAGGCTTTGCTAAAACATGGAGCTCTGCTTCTTGAGCTGGGGAAAAAGGATCCAATGACTCTGAATACAGAGAATCCTTCTGGGTGATAAACTTCATCCTCAGTATAAAACTGGGAATAACACTACAAAAAAGTAAATACTCGAGTCTTCAGGGAGTGTGTCCTGCACTGGGCTAACAGCAGCGGATTCCTACGCCATCAATTTAACACATGTGGTTTTTCTTTGTCTTCAGCCTCCTCCAATAGAAGCAATAAGGTGACTGGATTCAAATGTATGCATTTTTCATTGTTAGATTTGTACATAAACAAACAAAACAAATTCATATTTTGAACCTTTCATTAGACAAACATTTGGTTAGCTCTATATTTGCTGTGCAGAATGTCGGACCATTAAAAATTTAATATTTGACCAAAATAATGTCTGTAACTTTGTCTAATAGCAACTTTGCATAAAGCTACAGCTCTGATATATCGGGGGGAATCCTTCATTACTGGGTCCAGCTTGCATAAATATAACAATGGCTTGTTTTCTATCATGCTGTTTGTGTAAGAACTCCAGTTTCATGTTTCAAAAAGACAACTTTTTCCTGGCAATATTATAATTAATGATAAGAATACCCTGCAGTTATGCAGAGATGTCCATAAACCCTAAGTATTCTACTTATACCCACTGCACTTACAAGGAAAAGGGGCGCATCATTTCACAATCCACACATTCTGCTTTGGATTTCAAAAATAAAAATACATAAAAACAAAAGGACCAACAATATGTATGATGGACCAGCAAGCACTCGGCCATCAAAAACTATAAAACAACTGGCTGCAGGCGGCATCTATCCTAACAGGGTGTGTGGACTTGATGTGATGGGTCTGTTATATTTACATTTTATTTATTATTACTCTCACATCATGGACAGCACATCAAGTTATTATCAGACTTTAAGATTTCATTTTTGTAGAAAAACTTCTTATGTATCCCATTCATCTTGGCTTTGTTAAACATTATTGCAGCTGTATTCAAATTAACAACCTCATCTTTATCTTTTTTTTTTTTTTCACTCAATAAATTTAAAATTACAAAATTGTTATCTTTATCTAAACTAATCCCATTTTTACCAATTTCCCCATTAACCCGGATTTCATTTCCAACCAAAGGTTGTCTAAACCAGTTTCAATATATCTATATTTATTAATAAAATTGTTAAACTCATATTAGAAGTTAATACTCATATGATAATTTCAATATCACACACTAAAATATATGCACAGATAAATGTCCTTAAAGGGGACATATTACTTAATTTTACTCAATTACTCACTTTTTTTTTTTTAAATGCACTGTTTCCACTATCACAGGATATTCAATTTGTGTAAGACACAGTTAAATGTAACCTTCATTTTACCATGTTTGGAAAACAGATTCAAAAATAATTGTGATCACATTGTTTATCATTAGATTTGTTAACCCGGCACATTTTGTTATAAATGTTTTGTCTAAAAAACTGAAATTGGCATGGTGTCCTTCCAGCTTATCACCAACCTCTCATCCCAGCTACATTCTTTCATGAGAGCACAAAGGAGGGGGCCACATCTGCGTACATGACACATACAAGCGATAGAACTAAAGGTTCCAGCATTCACACACATACACCAATATCTCTCTCACTTTCTTTTAACTTTTTTTAATACTTCCTTGCTTAAACTTCTGCTTTCTTTATTTTGTTCTGATATCCTTTGCAATGTATTGTAATACCATACTTCACATACTGTACCTTCTATGATTAGAAGGGCAGCCATAGTGCTTATCCCATCTTTCCTCTCTGACAACATATAAAGCATTCTGCTTTAACTATCATTACTGTTTCTTGACTTTACTAGTTGTAGTGCCTAACCCAAATTCATCCCACAACTTAACATCAAAATGTCCCTTTCTGTCTAGTGTTAATTGTCACCCTAGATCCATCCTGCTCACAAAGATAGCTGTTTCTCTAGCTGTATACTCTGCATGAATCTTTGTCCCTGTGGACTTTGGTGGTAACCCAGTTACCCTTTGTGGATCCCTGTCCACTTTATCCATTGATCTAGGGGCTCAGTATAGGCGGAACCGCACCTTCGGTTCATATATAGCACTCCTCTTGCGCTGGGCATTTTTGAGGGTCTCTTACCCTTCATTCCCTTACTTAATTTAATGCCCATAATGACTGGCCAGTCTTCTCTACATGTGCCTATACCCTCTTGCTTCTAAACTACTTTATCTAGCAGATGTACTACATATACCTGTGAACAGCACTATTCTTCCCTTTCTCTATAACACTCCTATGGACAGTAGACAGTGACAACATAACATATAACCACCAATCACTACAGTTCGATTAAGGGGAGTAAAATAGGTACCCTTTGTCCCGAAAATGCCTTACCGATCAAGGAAGTCTGATAACTCAAATGTAAGCAAAAGTCTTACCTCAGCCAGCTGATTATCAGAAATTCCCAGATCGTCTCAAGCTCCTCGTTTCGGATACTCAGTGAAGTAACTGATCAATACAATCTATTATTATTATTATCAGTTATGTATTACTTTGTCTAGTCCCTATAGCTAGCTAGTCTATCAATACGCCAAGCACATGCTATCGTTAATATCACAATACTACCACCATTGGCTACGAAATCAATACACGGTCTAAGATCAATTAAATCTCATTTATTTCCCAAGGAAATAAGAAAGTGTGCATAAAGTATCAATATAAGTTACAATAATACATAGCATACAATCAGAATACAGCATAAGCCTTATACTTATCCGACCCTCGTGACTGGACCTCCTGATGGAATAGAGACCGAGCTCATTGTTGCAACCCTTTTTGTTAAACATGCCTCAGCCATACCACACCCCATAACCCACCCTACTTTTCCCGTGGACCAATCAGCGTCTCTGGGGCGTTTCCTCCCCCAGGCTAATCACCTCGGACAGTCCTGCCATACTTGGCCTCTGGGGGGCAGTGTCTGCCCATGAATTGCAACTGCTCCGACTGGGTTCCCATCTTGTGGTTCGATCTCGGACGCCCCTCCCGCTCACTAACTATCTTCTTTGTTCTTGCAGACAGACTGACACCATATTGTCTTTGAAGTTCAGTACACTCCAGGTGGGCTGAATAGAACTCATTCTGCTATTCAGATTGTGCTTTGGTGCCACATTCCTTCCTTTTAAACATGTGGGACTGCAAGTATCAATATGGCTGAGTTCGGCTGTACAAACAGCTGTGTAGATGTATAACATTAATTCCTGTTTGATTCCAACACTCAGGGTCACCTGGTAACCCCTCCTAGCTGGCTCGCCACCTGAAATGTATATTTTATAGATAGGCAACTCCTATCCTCATATTGATTAGTGGTTCCAAATGAATAATAACTACCGCAGTAGGGAACAGACACAAAAGATACGCTCAGCATCTTTCCAAATAACCGTTCTCCTTTATTATGACGCATTTGAAGGTTTTTATACACATGATTACGTAGGTATCACATTAATATTACAATTGTATGTTTAATTCAATCTTATTTTATTAAAATATGAGAAAGAACATGTTAGAGAAACAAGAGGAAAAAGAAAGTACATAATAATCCAACAGATTTGTTTCACTGTGATACATAACTAGAAAAACAGAAAAGTCTAATTCTGCTACAATGGGGTCAGACCATCTCTATGGCAATAGGAGTTCTTGGGGATCGGTTTGTGTAGTAAAATGTAAGAGCCTGTAAGCCCACAGTGTCCATTACAATGTAAAGTAAATATGAGCGCACCACTATCCTCTCACTGAGTGATGCCCACTCATTACAATTAAACTAGGGCTGTTGTTCCCATTCTGTCCACGTCTCTTCTTGGGGGGGAGCACTGTATGTGCCCCCATCCCGGTCTAATGAACTGGAGGTTTTGAATTAATCAGGTGTTGTTGCCCCATGTATAAGGGAGGGAAGAAAGGGGGAAGAGAGTAAAGGAAGAAGGGTCAGGACAGTAAAGAGAGTTAGGGTTAAAGAAATAGGTATTCCACTCTGGTCACACAGGTGTATCGGTAGAATCCTCTGTGGCCCATGAAATAAATTCTGAGGAATATCGAAACATAGACCACGAGGTCCAGGTCTTGGAGAATTGCTCCTCCCTACCCATTTCCTGCGACAACATTCGTTCCAACCTATTAATGCGGTCCACTTCAAGCGCTCAATCCCCCAGGGAAGGCATGTCCATCGACCGCCAATGTCTGGGCAACACCGTTCTAGCGGCCGCCAAAAAGTGGCGCAGAACGTCCTGTTTGATTGACTTAAATGGTCCCGGGAGTAGAGATAGCAGAACTAGCTCAGGAGAGGGTGCAATTGAGGTTGCCATGAGTCTGCAATATAAGTCTAAAATCTTTTGCCAGAACCTCCTCATAGGGGGGCATTCCCACCAAATGTGAAGTAAGGTTCCCCTAGATGACAAGCAACGCCAGCAAGTATCCGGAAGCGCCGAGTTCATCCGGTGCAGAGTTGAAGGGCACCTGTACCAGCGGGTCAACAGTTTAAACCCCTTTTCTTGAGAGTTGGAGGCTAGAGACATTTTATGTGTCAGTATGAAGCACTTCTGCCAGTCTATAGGTGAGATTGAGTGGCCCAGGTCTTCCTTCCATGCCTGTGTGTAAGGGGGAAGGTCAGGGTTGTAAGCCGTATGCAAAAGAGAATACATTTGAGAGACTACATGTGCAGGAGGGGTGTCCTGAAGCAGCATGTTCTCCAAGTCCGTTAGGTCAGTGAGTAAATCGGGTAAAGATGGGAAGGTGCGGATGAAGGATATCACCTGTTGCCTCTGCAGCCAATGCCTCGAGGTATTAGCAGATGAGTCAGAGGGAATGTCTTGGGTCAGAGAAGGGTCTGAGCGTAGGACTTGAGCAAGTCGCCTATGGTCCTCCTTACACCAAGGTCCAAAGTTCACTCCCATTAGGGCCGGTGGAAAAGCCGGATTCCAAAACAAAGGAGTCATGGGTCCCTTCAGGGGAGATAGGGTCTTGGAGGAATTCATTCGGGTCCATATTTGTATGGTTTGTCGGGTGAGGTCACTCAGGGTTTCCTCTCCTTTCAGGAATTCAGTGGGCGTCCACGGCAATGCACAAAGATCTATTGGGTTAATATGGCTCTCTATCTGCACCCACAATTTGGAGGAGGAATGATGAAACCAGTTAAGTATACGCGTGAGCACAGCTGCTCTATAGTATATGGAGGCGTCTGGAGCTCCTGCTCCGCCACGAGACTTGGGGAGCAATAAAGTCTCATAGCGTATCCGGGGACGAGCCCCTCCCCAGATGAAGGAGGAGAATAGTTGGTGGAGCTTCTTAAAAAACCAGGAGGGTATGGAAATGGGAATTGTTTGGAACAGATAGAGAAGCCGAGGGAGGACGTCCATTTTTAGGTCATTCTCTCTACCTAGCCATGATAGGCATTTTTTTGGGTAATTCAAGAGATCAGTCTTGGTTCTAAGCATGAGGGATGCATAATTCAGAGAAAATAATTGGGATCTCTCCCTGGGTATTTGGATTCCGAGGTAGCGAATGGAGGTAGCTCCAGTTTTAAATGGATACCTATCGGATACCTGGTGGAGGACCTCCTGGGACAGGGAGATGTTCAGGATTTCTGATTTAGTATGGTTTACTTTAAATTTGCTCAACTTGCCAAACCTCGTGAATTCCTGCATTATATGTGGTAATGATATGTGGGGTTGGGTTACAAACAATAGCAGGTCATCCGCGAAGAGGGCCAGTTTAGACTGAATGGGACCTGTCGATACACCGGAGATGTTGGGGTTATTGCGTAAGGCTATTGCCAGGTGTTCCATGACAAGGACATAGAGAAGGGGGGATAGAGGACATCCCTGTCGTGTCCCATTATGGATGGCGAATGTAGGAGACAGTGAACCATTGACCCGAATTCTGGCGGAGGGTGAGGAGTAAAGGGACATAATTCGGGAAAGCATTTTAGGACCCAGACCTATCTGTTGCAAGGACATCTGAAGGAATTTCCAATTGACCCGGTCAAATGCTTTCTCGGCATCGACCGTCAAAAAGGCACAGAGGAATTTCATGGGTGCGGGCATAGTCGGTAAGAAGCAGTGTTTTCAGGGTGTTATCTCTTGCCTCGCGCCCACTAACAAAACCCACCTGGTCTAGATGTATAAGGCGGGGGAGTAGCGGTTGAATTCTAGTAGCTAATATTTTGGCATATATTTTCAGGTCCACTCCAATTAACGATATGGGCCTATAATTTGAACACAAGGTAGGGTCCTTGTCTGGTTTTGGGATAATGGTAATGTGGGCTTCAAGCGTTTGTGGAGGAAACGCTGAGCCTTCCGATAGGGAGTTATACACCTTAGTCATAAAGGGGGTCAGTAGAGGAGCAAATGTCTTGTAGAATTTAGGGGTAAAACCGTCGGGTCCTGGGCTTTTACTGGAAGGGGTGGCCGCTATCGCCCCCACTACCTCCTCTGCTGTGATTACTTGCTCTAGCTCTTCTATAGTATCACCATCTAATCTAGGGAGCTCGGTCTCCTTGATATAGGACTGTCCGTCAGGTGCAGGGGTGCAGGATGGGCTAGAGGTGTCGTTGGATGGTAGGTTGTATAGTGGTTGGTAGAAATCTCTGAATGCTTGCGAGATCATGGAGGGCTCATTAAGCAGTTCTCCAGAAGGGGCCCGAATATGGGGTATAAAAGTGGAAGATATGTTTGGGTGAAGGGTGCGGGCCAATGGTCTACCGCATTTGTCTCGGAATCGGTACTGATGTAGGGCCAGTCTGTCCATATAAGTACGAGCTGAGGCCTCATACAGGTCCTTGAGTTGGGACCGGGCCAACGTGACCTCCATCATAGTCACCTGTGTAGGGGCTCTTTTATGTTGCGTCTCAAGGTCCCAAAGCTTTTGTGTTGCTGTGGTTTTTGCAGCTGAACAAGTTTTTTTCAAGCGGGTCCCCTCCTGGATGAAGATTCCTCGCAGGACAGCTTTAAGTGCCTCCCATTGTAAAGGTGGCGAGGTGGTGTCCGAGGCATGATCCGATAAGAAATTAGAGATGGTTTCTGAGACCTTGTGGGAACACTCAGGGTTTGCGAGGGAATCATTCAGCCTCCATGTCCATTCCCTCACTGGTGTGGAAGGGATAGACAGTGCCAGATAAATAGGCGAGTGGTCAGACCAGACCATGGAGTCTATTTCACATTCAGGTGACCAATCTAAGCAGCTGTGGTCAAGAAGAAAGTAGTCGATACGACTATAGGAGTGATGGACCTGTGAGAAGTGGGTATAGTTACGAGTCGTAGGAAACAGTACCCGCCAGACGTCGATTAAACGGAGGTCGTACATAGCCCGTTTAAAAGCCCTCAACTTAGTAAAGGATATGGATGAGCGAGAGGTGGACGAGTCTAGGAGAGGGTCCAGAGGGGCGTTAAAATCCCCACCCATGATTAGTTTACCCTCCGCGAATTCTGACAAGATCTTCATGTATCGTAGAGCAGTCGAGATTTGGTTAGTGTTTGGTAGGTATAGGTTGGCTATAGTGAATTTGGTGCCCCATAAGGAGATCTTTACGAACACATACCTTCCCTGAGGGTCCGACAGCTGGTCTATCAGGGCAATCGGGAGCTTTTGTGGAAAGCAATAGAAACGCCTTTAGTTTTCTGAGAGGGGTTCGTACTGTGGAACCATCTGTTAAAGTACCTATTGGAGCAGGAAGGGGTGGAGTCTGTGTGGAAATGTGTTTCCTGTAACAGTAAGACATTGACCTGTTGTTTATGCATGTGGTACAAGATTTGTCCTCTTTTGGATGCAATATTGAGGCCATTTACGTTGTACGAGCAACATTTCAGGCGAGGACGAGATAGTACTGTGTGAGCCATAGTGGAATGAAGATAAGAAACTCAGGGCATAGACTGAGGGGTGGGGGAGGGGGGAGGAGAATGGAAGGGGGGATTGAAAAGGTAGCAGAAAGTATCTTAGTACAGAATCAAAGAGAAAAGAAAGGAAAAAAAACCTAACAAAGGAGGGCACCTAGAGAAAGGAGCCTGGCAAATCTAAAGGGTCCACAAGAACGGGACACCAAGTGAAAATTCACGAAAACAGGCACTATTCGTGCCCGACCTATGGAGGGTGAGGGGTCGAAGCGGAGAATCTGAGCCGTGGGCCCAGTAGCACGACAGGCATGTAAAACTTCACTGAGGCACATCAATAGAACAAAACATTAATACAGAGCACGCAACAGGTCCTCCATGAGGGGGGGCACCGGACCGCACGGGCAAATAGCTCCACGCCGGCCCAGTCCCCCCCCCCCACAGAGGAGACATCAGTCCGTGAGACATCTCACGAGAAAGGAGCAAACATTTTTAACATATGGCAACCACTTACCCCAACAGGGGGCCCGGAATCTAATCGGGTAATACTCCTGAGAGCGTGGTAGGGTAAAACAATCCGGTGTATAAGAAACCGCGGCTAGATACCTGCGGAAGCCCACGTGGACATTGGCATGAGACCGTGAACCCAGTCGGTCCATCTGTCGCCTCTCCCTCCATATCCAGGTGGGCCTCGACCGCTAAACATTCGGTAAGTAGCCCTGTACAGTGAAGTACACTAGAAACACAACCTTGACATATCGAAACAAACATTAGCAACCTGCCGTTCTATTGCCTCTCCCGTACCCCAGTCAGATCCAATACACTAACAAAGGGCAGGGAGAAGGTCCATCTCTTCAGTGTACCAGATAATGTGAGGCATTAATGTATGCAACCGACCACCCCATCTCCCATCGTGGCATATCTAACAGGTTATATGTAGGGACAAGTAAGATGACGGCAAAAAAAAAAAGGAAAACTGTCCCAAAAAGGAAAAATGCGGCCTGTCCAGGAGACAAGGGGTAGGCATGAAATCAAGATGGTGCTAATCACAGTATGGGCACGGGGATAAGTCTAAAAGGTTCCATGGGATTACTTTAGTCTTCCGGAGAGGTAGGGTGACGTGGTCCAGAATCGACAAAGTGCGATGCATATCTCGGAAGTCTGCGGCGTTGCAGAAGAGGGTCACGTGCTGGTACCCTAGTGCGGTCGTCTGGCGGGTCAAGCCAGTTAGGTACATCAGTTGGATCTTGCTCCAAAAAATTGAAAAAGGCTGGAAGTTGATCCGGGTCAGAAAGGACAAACTTATGCTCGGCCCTGGTCACCTTGATACTGAAGGGGTGTCCCCAGGTGTAGGTTGCTCCAGCTTTGACGTATCAGATCTAGCAGTGGGCGGACCATTCAGCGCATGTGGAGGGTGTTGCGAGAAAGGTCTGGGTATAGACGCCATGCTTTGCGCATAATTTCTTCTTTCAGGGTGAAATAGTGAACCCTGCATAGGACGTCGCGTGGGCGGTCACTGTGTTCCCTCCTGGGCCCCTCCACTCTGTGCACCCGGTCTATCTCAATAGGGGACAAGGCTTCTCTGCCCAAGACTAGGTTGAGGATGGCAGTGACAGATGGCTTCAAGTCCGTACCCGCCGTGGCCTCCGGTATGCCTTGTAGACATATATTATTCCTGCGGCTCCTATTCTCCCCATCTTCTATGCGCAGTTGATGTTGACGAATACGGTGCAGGTGGTCCTTGGAGGCTCGCTCAAGGGACGTAATGCGGGCTGCATGATCAGATTGAGTATCAGTTAGGGCAGAGATTGCTGTCTGATTAGTGGAGACCTGCTGTTGGATGGCCTGAAGGTCCTTGTGGAGCGAGGACTCCATTTTGACCGCCCAGGACTCAAACTCTGCTCGGAAGGCCGCTAGAAGAGTCGAGGCTTCGGATCTAGGTAAGTCTCCTGTCGTTGGAGGGGCCAAAGCTCCAGGGCCTACAGCTGGAAGCGGGACAGTAGAAGTGCCAGATCTGGACGCTACTCTGGAAGGGTCCGAGTGCTGGGTCGGGGGGTCATCGGATTCCTCTCCGCTGTCCATCGTCGGCTGAGTAGTAGGAGGAAGTTTGCTCTTCCCTGGGTTTCGTGCAGGTGCCATCTTGTCTCTGGGAGTGCGGGGATCTGACTGAGACGTGCGGAGCAGGTATCGCTGTATTGTGCCCTGTTGTAGGTCTGCTGACTCAGTAGATCGAGAGCTATGCGTGGACATGCTTTTCATGGACGTGCAATGGCTGAGGTATAGCCTGTCTGCTATGGGCGGTCACGGGCTCAGCAGGACATATCTTAGTTAGACATAATCAATCCGTTTTTCTGCGGAGAGGAATGGGTGGAAACTCCAGATGGGCACCGATCTGTTCGGGCTGCCTTCGTATTTGCGTACCGCCACCTGGGTAAAGCAAGATGGCCTCCTTTCTTGAGTTCTGGGGCCGTAACAGCAGCTTGTGCATTAACGGGGGGGGGGTCAAACCATGAGGGTATCCCCAGCTATGGTAACAGACCGCTAGGCTAGAAATTTCAGGAGGTGAGGAAGTCCAGGGTGGGGCCCAGAAGAGATGGAGGTGTATCAAGATGGCCGCCTCTCAGAGTCTCAGTAGCCAGGGACCCGGCAGCAAATACTGTGCTACACAAGCAATGCCCCCTGAACAGACCCTGGGGGTATCTCCAGCGATAAAGCCAGGATGTTCTTGAGGGTGGATGGGGGCGGATTGAGCCCCAGGAGGATGAAGAGGTTGCCGGGTGTACCAAGATGGCCGCCGTCACTTACCCGGACCCTCCTGGGTGAACTGCAGGCGGCTCAGCAATATGTACAGGCCCCAGGTGGCGGGCTGGATGTCTCCGGTACTCCGGGGGTGTAACAGCTGTCCCTGGGCCCCGAATTCCGCCGGGGCTCGGTCCCCGGGTGGAGCAAGATGGCCGCCGCTCCTCCGTGTAGGCCGAAGCCTCTGACTTTCCCGCTTGGCGGCCGGAGCTCCGCGGATGGCGCGCCCACTCAACCTGTGTGCCCCAGCGTATCTAGGGCCTCCGGTACGATCCGCTGTGCTCCGGTGGACGTCAGGGCCCCGGGTGTGTGCTCTAGTTGCCGGAGCTCACCCCAGGCACGTCCACCCGGGTCTCCGCTCGGCCACGCCCCCCTCAATTGTATGTTTATGGTAACAAGGGACATTACATAGGCAGGCTAATTCTAATCAGGACTCGAAAGAATGCAAAACATGTACTGAAAACATTATCAGTGCCGTGAGGGCAGTGTGCAATACATATAAAATAGAATACAATTATATACAGAACCTACAAATTTCCATTACACAGATAAGCAGTTTTCTCCACCTAAAAGATTTTCAATTCTTTATCCTATGGAGAAAAAGTTCTCAAAGAGATGGGATTTGCCAGCGGTAGATGCGGGTATCTTCTCTGTGAACAGGAGTTTAACTTGTCCAGTGGACAACATACAAGTATTTAGTGATCCAGCTGATAAGAATTATAATCATAATTGTCATTGCTGATTTTGTGAAGGGTTGGTAGGCCCAAAGTTATCTGGTGGTAGTTTGGGCTGCAAAGGGTTAATTGATTTGTTAACTTAACCCAGTGACAATCGCTCTTGGGCTGCTGGCACCTAGCTTGTGGTCCCACGAGCTGGAAAATCTTTGTGCAGGGTGCAGCTGAGAGTGACACAAAACAAAAGGAGAACCAGCACCAAAGCATGTTAATGGACAATTGCGGATTTCAGCTAAAATTCTGCCAATTAATACTAGTGATTTATTAGTTAAAAGAGAAGTATGTTTTTTTTATTTCCTATTCCTTAACTATGTGGATGCAGCATCAGACCGATACTGTAGCTGACCGTCATTCAGCAGCTCTTCTTTCTGCTTCTCCACGCTCATTGGAGTGCTGAGGGATGGGGATCGGCCATCTCAGCGGCTTACTGAGACGCTAAGACTGCCATCAATCAAGGCAGCTGGCGGATCCAGACTTGGGAAGTCGGGATGATGTGCTGCCTCAACTGATGGAAGTGACATCAGCAGAGAATGGACTTCAGATCGCTCTGCTGAAAACGGCCCACAGAAGTACAAAACTAATTGCACTCCTGTGAACCAGAGGAGAAGCCCAGCCTAAAACACTCAGGCTTGACTTCTTTTTAATATTCAAAGAAGGGGAAGTAAGCAGCGCAAAACTGGAAAATCACGCAATCTCATAGAAAAAAAAAAACCTGATCTTGTGGTAATGAAATCCCTGGAATTAACACATGTGAAACAAATCAGTGTCCCCTCAAAATAACTCAACACACCGCCAATGTCTAAACCGCTGGAAACAAAAGTGAGTGTACCCCTAAGTGAAATTGTCCAAATTGGGCCCAAAATGTCAATATTTTGTGTGGCAACCATTATTTTCCAGCACTGCCTTAACCCTCTTGGGCATGGAGTTCACCAGAGCTTTGCAGGTTGCCACTGGACACCTCTTCCACTCCTCAGTGATGACATCACAGATCTGGCGGATGTAAGAGACTTTGCGCTCCTCCACCTTCTGTTTGAGGATGCCCCACAGATGCTCAGTAGGGTTTAGGTCTGGAGACATGCTTGGCTAGTCCATCACCTTTACCCTCATCTTCTTTAGCAAGGCAGTGGTTGCCTTGGAGTTGTGTTTGGGGTTGTTAATATATAGGAATACTGCCCGGCGGCCTAGTCTCTGAAGGAAGGGGATCATGCTCTGCTTCAGTTTGTCACCGTACATGTTGGCATTCATAGTTCCTTCAACGAACTGTAGCTCCCCATTGTCCGCAGCACTCGTGCAGCCCCAGACCATTATACTCCCAACACCATGCGTGACTGTAGGCAAGGCACACTTGTCTTTGTACTCCTCACCTGATTGCCTACACAAATGCTTTACACCATCTGAAGCATATAAGTTTATCTTGGTCTCATCAGACCACAGGACATGGTTCTAGTAATCCATGCCCTTAGTCTGCTTGTCTTCTGCAAATTGTTTGCAGGCTTTCTTGTGCATCATCTTTAGAAGAGGCTTCCTTCTGGGAGGACAGCCATGCAGACCAATTTGATGCAGTGTGCGGCGTATGGTCTGAGCACTGACAGGCTTACCCTCCCCCCATTCACCCCTTCAACCTCTGCAGCACTCATACATCTATTTTCCAAAGACAACCGATAGACACTGAGCACGTGCACTCAACTTCTTTAGTCGACCATGGCAAGGCCTGTTCTGGGTGGAACCTGTCCTGTTAAACTGCTGTTTGGTCTTGGCCACCAGGCTGCAGCTCAGTTTCAGGGTCTTGGTAAACTTCTTATAGCCTAGGTCAGTGATGGCGAACCTTGGCACCCCACATGTTTTGAAACTACATTTTCCATGATGCTCTGGCACTCTGCAGTGTAGTGGAGCATCGTGGGACATGTAGTTCCAAAACATCTGGGGTGCCAAAATTTGCCATCACTGGTCATATTTATGTAGAGCAACAATTCTTTTTTTTTCAGATCCTCAGAGAGTTCTTTGCCATGAGGTGCCATGTTGAACTTCCAGTGACCAGTATGAGAGAGTGAGACGATAACTCCAAATTTAACACACCTGCTCCCCATTCACATTTGAGACCTTGTGACAATAACGATTCACATGACATCAAGCAGGGAAAATGGCTAATTGGGCCCAATTTGGATATTTTCACCTAGGGGTGTACTCACGTTTACAGTTATACAAGCTGTATACTCACTACTTTACATTGTAGCAAAGTGTCATTTCTTCAGTGTTGTCACATGAAAAGATATAATATAATATTTACAAAAATGAGAGGGGCGTACTCACTTTTGTGAGATACTGTATGTGAAAAATTATAGTAAGTACAGTGCATATATAAAAAAAAATTTCAATTCCAAAAGAATAATTCATAAATAAAGTGCATGTGTTCAAAAATTGTTCTCAATCCCAGAAATAAATGTGTATTCACAAGTGCATATTTTCAAAAATCCATGTTTGTATCCTAGAACGAGTCAAAGAACAAAACTGTAATCATAAAATTCATATAATCTAACACCCGATGTGTTCCTTCACCATAAGTCCTAAAGTAACTCACCAGAAGCTATAGCTCGTTAGATTATAAACCAGCGAAAGAGATGTATTGTATATTAGGCAGATCACTCTCCACTGTACTGTCTCTGACGTGTCCTCTTGTCATTACCTCTCCCGAATAGATCCAAGGATTTTTAGGAGGAAGGAAAAAAGATCTCCATAGTGTGACACCATTTAAAAAATACTTGTTTATTAAAACTTGTTAAAAACACTCACATTGTTCTAGTGTGTACCCGACACTAAGGAACAAACGCATAATGTTAACATAAGCGTATTGGCTCCGGCTACAATCACGAAAGCTGCGAGCCTGAACCCGGCAAAGCCTGATGGTGTTAGCATCCTAGCCCCGCTCTACTAGTTTCGTCATTACATTGATACATTCAAGGAGCCGTAATGCATTTCGGAGCATGCACAGCTCCTTCGTCAGAGCCATGCATGCTCCGAAAAGCTTTACTGCCCACCACCTTCACCTGATGTTACATCGGCCACCTGCGTTCCAGCTTAGTTCCAGAACCCGGGCTGCCTCATCGCATCTTTGGCTCCTCACCAATCCACATTCGTGACAGCTGCAGGATGGCTCTCTCTCCCAGACAGCCAAGGATTACAGCGATCTACGTGAGGACTAATTATATGGCTAGGACCTCTTACTATCTTGTAAGTGTTTTTAATCCCATTGTGCCTGTAATAAATCTTTTAACTGCTTGCACTTAGAAGTGCCTTTCTCTTCCCAATTGAGTTGTACAGTTTATAGGTCACATTAAAGGTGGAAAAAGTTCTGAAATTATTTATCTTTGTCTCTTTTTTACATCACAGAGACCTGACATTTTAACAGGGTGTGTAGACTTTTTATATACACTGTTTACCCAGTGAAGTCAATAGCTTCAGATGACACACCAAGATGAAACAAATCCTCCTACATAGGTTTTACTTCTATATCTGCTGTCTTCCCCCTCTACAGCTCGTCCAAAGTGCAGATTGTGTTAAATATCTTTCTTCATCTGTTATCAGCAGAGAAGAGGCTGCAGTTACACTGTGTAAAGCTCCATACACATTATCAGATTGTCTGCTGATTTTTGTCTTCAGATTTACCAAAACCATGTAGTGCGAGGGCCTGCCTGATTGCATACAAATTGAAACTCCTAAGGTTTGACCTCATATTATATGGTTTTGGTAAATCTGAAGGAAAAAATCAGCAGAAAATCTGATAGTGTGTATGGGGCTTAAGAACAGATTGGAGGAAAGGGACACACACCCCCTCCCAGGGCCGTCTTTAGTATAGATTGGACCCTGGGCAAAAAATTTCTTGGGGCCCCCCTATGCAATTTCCCTCTCCACCTACTCTGAGACATACAATAAATAGCAGCTAGACTTAGACTCATTTTCTGTATCAGATCAGGCAGCAATTGAGATTGGTTGCCAGCAGTTACAGCATATCATTATTGCTTACTGACTAGTTTCTAGAAGTTACAGCACACATTATGGCTCACTGATTAGTTGCTAGAGGTTACAGCACATCACCTCCTTACAGCAGGGGAGCATGATATACATAAGAATGCCGCCTTTATTTGCATACCAATGCCGCTGGCCGCAGCTATTTACTTAGTATTGTCGCCGCTATTTACATACGAATGCCGGTTATTTACATGTAAACACAGGATCTGCAGGTGAGTCATCTGCACACAACAATAGGGCAGAGCTGGGCAGCATTAGTACCAGCACTTCACACTGAGATATTGGGACACAGCACAGGAATAAAACTCCAAGGGACAAGGGAATTTAAACCTGGATAGTTGGCAAGTATGAGGCAGCTGTTTTGGGCCCCACAACAATGACAGAGCCCAGGGCAGCTGCCCCTTTTGCCCTGCCTTAAAGATGGCCCTGCCCCCTTCTACTAGGGATGAGCCGAACACCCCCATGCTCGGTTCACATCGAGAACATGCGGACAGGCAAAAAAATTGTACGAACACCGTTAAAATCTTTAGGACACGAACATGAATAATCAAAAGTGCTAATTTTAAAGGCTTATATGCATGGTATTGTCATAAAAAGTTTTTGGGGACCTGGGTCCTGCCCTAGGGGACATGTATTAATGCAAGTGAAACAATAAAAGTGTAATTCATTTAAATTTCGTACCTGGGGGGTTGTCTATAGTATGCCTTTAAATGGGCGCATGTTTCCCATGTTTAGAACAGTCTGACAGCAAAATTACATTTCTAAAGTAAAAAAGTTATTTAAATCTACTCATGGCTATAATGAATTGTTGGTCCGACAAAACAAATGTTCATTGATAAAAAATTTGTGGGGGACCCGAAGGGCCTGGTATGGATATTAAGGAAAAAACAAATGGCGTGGGGGTCCCCCTCAAAATCCATGCTAGACCCTTATCCGAGCGCGCAACATGGCAGGCCGCAGGAAAAGAGGGGGAGGAGAGAGCGAACAGTACCAGGCCACATGCCCTCACAATTGGGAGGGTGCTTTGGGGTAGCGGTCCCCCCAAAGCACCTTGTCCGCAAGTTGATGGGGACAAGGACCTCATCCCCACAACCCATGCCCGGTGTTTGTGGGGGTCTGCTGGCCGGGGGCTTATCGGAATCTGGAAGCCCCCTTTAACAAGGGGACCCCCAGATCCCATCCCCCCGTGTGCATTGGTAATGGGGTACAAATGTACCCCTACCATTTCACAAAAACCGTGTCAAAAGGGTTAAAAACCACAAGAGATGGTTTTTGAAATTCCTTTATTAATTTCTTCTTCTATCTTCTTTCTTCTGGTCTTCAGTCGTGTTCTTCTTCTTCCTCCATCTTCTTCTTCCTCCTCTCTTCTCATCCTGCATCTTGCTCCGGCTTCTTCTCAGCTCCGTCTGCATGATCCGCCTCAGTGGGAGTCTTCCACCGTGTGACACTTCTGTTCTTCTGACACTTCTTATATAATGGAGGCGGGGCCACCCGGTGACCTTGCCCCCCTCTGACGCACGGGGACTTCCCTATGGCTTTCCCCGTGATGTCAGAGGGGGCAGGGTCAACCCGTTTATGTAAATCACTGCTCCTGGAAAAACGTACGTTTTTAAAACTTTTTTTTGCATTGATACATGTCCCCTGGGGCAGAACCCAGGTCCCCAAACATTGTTTATGACAATACCATGCATATAAACCTTTAAAATTAGCACTTTTGATTTCTCCCATAGACTTTTAAAGGGTGTTCCGCGGCTTTCGAATTTGCCACGAACACCCAAAATTGTTTGCTGTTCGGCAAACTGGTGAATAGCCAATGTTCGAGTCGAACTCATGTTCGTCTCGGACATAAAGCCCGTCCCTACCCTCCACATAGGCAGAGGAACGAAGGAAAATTCAGAGTAATTTGAATAGACAAGCTCTGTTCTTATCTCCCTCCCGACACAAATTTTAACTCATGTTATCTTGTGACGGAAAACTTCTAATGCTGATACCGGAGGAACAAAGCACCAGAGAGAACACTTAGAGCTTTTGAGAGAGGCAAGTAAACATTACAGATATATATGCTTTGCTCAAATTCCATGATTGGGGTTTACAACCATTTTAAAGGAAATCTACTGTATGTCGAGTGTAGTCAAAGACTGCCATTGCTAACTGCCTTCTAAAAATATTACTGGTCTGATTGTCGTTGCCTTAAGTACTTTTAAAATAACAAGCCAATATGAAGCATGTAGCCAGTGAAGTGCAACTGATATTTTCATGCTTGGGTCAGTTTCCCAAAGCAATGAAGTAAATGAAATAGGCAAAAAAAATTTTTTTCGGGGGGAGGTCTGCACTGGCCTCTTTTTCTCATTACAGGTTTTAGTTTAACCACTTCCAGACCGCCTTCACAGATGTACTGTGCTATATTGCGCAAAACAATGTACTTGGACGTCATTTCGTGCAATAGACACTGGGGGTGTGTGCACGCGCCAATTGGACATAGCGGAAGCCAATCGGTGAGTCCGGCAGACCAAATGTCTGCCGGCCACCCGCAATCATTCCCCAGAGAGGCAAAATAGGGAAGAAGATAGAGATCGGTGTTCCTGCTAAGCAGGAACATCAATCTCTGTCTTCATCCAGTCAGACCTCCCCCCCACACACAGTTAGTAAGCACCCCCTAGGGACACTGTTGTTAACCCCTGCCCTGCCAGTATCATTAGTACAGTAACAGTGCATATTTTTGTCACTGATCACTGTAATAATGTCACTGGTTCCCAAAAAAGGGTCCGATGTCCGATTTGTCCACCTCATTGTTGCAGTCCTGCTAAAAATCAATGATCGCCACCATTACGAGTAAATAAAAATGACATAAAAATATCCCATAGTTTGTAGACGCAATAACTTTTAAGCGAACCAATCAATATACTGTTATTGTTTTTTTTTTACTAAAAATATGTAGCAGAATACTTATTGGCCTAAATTGATGAAGAAATTTGATTTTTAAAAATTTTTTATAGCAGAAAGTAAAAAATATATATATTTTTTTTTCAAAATTATCGGTCTTTTTTTGGTTATAGCGCAAAAAATAAAAACGCAGAGGTGATAAGATACCATCAAACGAAAGCTCTATTTGTGGGGAAAAAGAACATACATTTTATATAGGTAAAGCGTCAAATGACGCGCAATTGTCAGTTAAAGTAACGCAGTGCAGTATCGCAAAAAATGGTCTGGTCATTAAGGGGGTAAAACCTTCCGGGGCTGAAGTGGTTAAAGGCCTACCATGCAAAAATGCCACTTACTTGGAATTTCTCCTTTTGGAAATGTTTTTTAGTATAAAAGACAATAATAATTCTGGTTTAGCGACAAGCAGCGAGTTCCACAATTTCCAAAAAAGCTAGTCAGAGGATCAAGTGTTTTGAAACCTGTGCAAGACAAACATTGTAGCTAAAGCAGCTTTGGTTTGTTTCTCCATCACCCTTTAGTTTTTAACGCACAATCTCACCGTACAGATTTTGGAAATAGTTATGTAAAGTTGCATTGCAGACACAAGATGGCAGCAATGTGCTATGCATTCTTCAGCAGCAAGCCTCTGTCAGCCAAATTGTGGTGCCAGTGTCTAGGATTTTAGTGGTTATGGTAAAGAATTGTTTTTCAAGCCAAATCTTTCGCTATTGTTTCTGATTCTTAGACGAACCACAGTAAAGAATTGTCAGTTGGAAACCACAATGGTTCGCTGAATACAGTCATTGCATATAAACATATTAACAGAGTTGTCAAGTAAATTTCAACTTTTCCAATTCTTCTTTTGAGCTCAATTGGCCAGGGTCTAGCTGCAAAGAAGATCATATAGACTTCATTACATGCAATCTCTTCCGATATGATTACAGTTCACCGGAGATCATGCATTGTATGCAGGGGCGCAACATTGACTTCCTAGTTGACCAGTTTATCATGTCATTATCCTTCAAAATAGCAGTGTTGCATTGCATAGGTATGATATACAGGCAGGTTTACAGTTATAGCTACTGTTTCCTGTCCAAAGTTCTGTTTATTCTCTAAGCCTTTCCCTAATGCCTCCAATAAACCTTTCAGGATGTTCAAATAATTTGTAGACAGCCGCCAAGGTTAATGCACCATTAGCAAATGTCTGAAAAGGAACTGAGCAGACAGGTTGTCAAAGACTTCTGAGATTAAAGAACCAGATTCACAGAAGAAAATCTCCTGTGCCCTGAAGGGGTATTGGGGGGGGGGGGGTGGCAAGATGTAGCATTGTTTTTTTAAGGCGTCTTCTCTCTCTTTCTCTCCCGTGACCCGCTTATTAGATTGAAGCTGTGCTAACAGAGTCAGTGCTGAACCCTTTCCTAGTGTGAGCATGCATGCTGAACGCATACTGTTAACCCTTCTATAGTAAATAGCATCTTATTCAAATACCCTGCTTCAGGATTTAGATGAACACAGGCAGATTAGTCAGTCACCAAGTACTTCATTAATTGGATGAAATATTTATCAAGATCTGATTCTATACAAATATAATTGTATAAATGCACATTGGAGGGCAACATCATCCATGTGGTAAATTAAGCTTAATTAACTAAACAAGATTTGTAGTCTGTTCTGTTATTTGTACAAATTAATCTTTATTCTGAAAATATTAGCGTGTGCGTTGCCAATAACAGATGCCACTGTTCCTAGTTTAAGAAAAAAAAATTAAAGAATACTTAAATTGGATGTAAACCCTCATATATACCCAGTGAAGTGAATAGTCTCAGATGATACACATAGATGAAACAAATCTCTCTACATACGTTTTACATGTATATCTGCTGTCTTCAGCTTTCTAGACTCTTTAGAAAGTGCACATTGTGGTAGAAAGGTTGCTTCCTGTTTCAGCAGTGGGAAGGGGAATCTGGGCTTACAATGCGAGAGCTGATTGGAGGAAAGGCACCCCCCCCCCCCCTTCCACGTAGGCAGAGGAACAAAAAAAACTTGCACGCTGTGCTGTGAATAGACAAGCTCTCTGCTTATCTGTCTCTAAGTTCCCTCCCAGACACAAATTTTCAGCTGATTTTATTTTGTGTGTGGGAGACATTGACAGAAGTTATCATGCTGATAACAGAAGAATGGAGCAGCAGAAAGACACAGGACTTAAGGCTTTGGAGAGAGATAAATAAACACTAAAGATATACAGTATCTCACAAAAGTGAGTACACCCCTCACATTTTTGTAAATATTTTATTCTATCTTTTCATGTGACAACACTGAAGAAATGACACTTTGCTACAAAGTAAAGTAGTTAGAGTACAGCTTGTATAACAGTGTAAATTTGCTGTCCCCTCAAAATAACTTAACACACAGCGATTAATATCTAAACCGCTGGCAACAAAAGTGAGTACACCCCTAAGTGAAAATGTCCAAATTGGGACCAATTAGCCATTTCCCTATCTGGTGTCATGTGACTCATTAGTGTTACAAGGTCTGAGGTGTGAATGAGGAGCAGGTGTGTTAAATTTGGTGTTATCGCTCTCACTCTCTCACACTGGTCATTGGAAGTTCAACATGTCACCTCATGGCAAAGAATCCTCTGAGGATCTGAAAAAAAGTATTGTTGCTCTACATAAAGATGGCCTAGGGTATAAGAAGATTGCGAAGACCCTGAAACTGAGCTGCAGCACGGTGGCTAAAACCATACAGTGGTTTAACATGAAAGGTTCCACTCAGAACAGGCCTCGCCATGGTCGACCAAAGAACTTGAGTGCACATGCTCAGTGTCATATCCAGAGGTTGTCTTTGGGAAATAGATGTATGAGTGCTGCCAGCATTGCTGCAGAGTTTGAAGGGGTGGGGGGTCACCCTGTCAGTGCTCAGACCATAAGACGCACACTGCATCAAATTGGTCTGCATGGCTGTCGTCCCAGAAGGAAGCCTCTTCTAAAGATGATGCACAAGAAAGCCCGTAAACAGTTTCCTGAAGACAAGCAGACTAAGGACATGGATTACTTGAACCAGATAAACTTGTTTGGTTCAGATGGTGTCAAGCGTGTGTGGCGAAAAACAAGGTGAGGAGTACAAAACAAGTGTGTCTTGTCTACAGTCAAGCATGGTGGTGGGAGTGTAATGGTCTGAGGCTGTATGAGTGCTGCTGCCACTGGGGAGCTATAGTTCATTGAGGGAACCATGAATGCCAACATGTACTGTGACATACTGAAGCAGAGCATGATCCCCCCTTCGGAGACTGGGCCACAGGGCATTATTCCAACATGGTAACGACCCCAAACACACCTCCAAGATGACACTGCCTTGCTAAAGAAGCTGAAGGTAAAGGTGATGGACTGGCCAAGCATGTCTCCAAACCTAAACCCTATTGAGCATCTGTGGGGCATCCTCAAAACAGAACGTGGAGGAGCGCATGGTCTCTAAAATCCACCAGTTCCGTGATGTCGTCATGTGGAAGAGGACTCCAGTGCCAACCTGTGAAGCTCTGGTGAACTCCATGCCCAAGAGGGTTAAGGCATTGCTGGAAAATAATGGTGGTCACACAAAATATTGACACTTTGGGCCCAATTTGGACATTTTCACTTAGCGGTGTACTCACTTTTGTTGCCAGCGGTTTAGACATTAATGGCTGTTTATTGAGTTATTTTGAGGGGACAACAAATTTACACTGTTATGCAAGCTGTACACTCACTATTTTACATTGTACAAAGTGTCATTTCTTCAGTGTTGTCACATGAAAACATATAATAAAATATTTACAAAAATGTGAGGGGTGTACTCACTTTTGTAAGATACTGTATGTGACCAGGTCAGATTTCATGAATGCAGTTTAAGTTAATGCAGTCCCTGCATTAAAGTGGTTGTATAGTCAAATTGGGGAGTTTTACCTACAGGAAAGCATATAATAAGGCTTACCTGTAGGTAAAAAAAATATCTCCTAAACCTGTACGGTTTAGGAGATATTCCCCTCGCAATGCGCCGCTGACTGGCACACAGGGGATTCCCAACTGGAAGCCTGGCAGACGCTGGACCCTGCCGGAGAGAAATCCCCTGCACGCATGTGCGGGAGTGACAATATCGCGGCTCTGGCCACTCACAGCGCCGGAGCCGTGATACCCGGAAGAAACGCAGAGGGAACATGTCAGCTCCCTCTGTGTGGATCGGGACAGATGTTGGGGCCTCATTCTAAGGTAAGTATTTCATAATGAGCTAGTATGCGGTGCATACTAGCTCATTATGCCTTTTGCTTTGCAGGTGAGCAAAAAAATAAATAATTCAGCGGGTATACAACCGCTTTAAGGTAAAACATATTTAGGTATTCGTTTTATCCCCTCACCCCTCCCCCTTATACTCACCTAAGTCCTCACTCGATCAAATACTGTGCCCATCTATATCAGCTCTCACAGGCTTTGCTGAGGGCAGCGGGAACCATTGGTTCCCAATACTATCAGTCAAATCCTGTGACGAGGGAGCCTAAGGGGGTGGGGCTGAGACATGCTTTCTGTGTCTATGGATGAAGGCTTTGCTGCTTGGGATAGAGCCCATGGGTGTGCCACAATAGAAAGTAGCTATGGGGGCATTTAGAGAAGAGGTGCCAGGAGCGCCGGCAGGGCACCTCAGAAGAAGGGGATCAGGGCTGCTTTGTCCTCTGTGTCTCATAAGATTTATTTTCACTTCCTGTCCTGTAGAAAACAAAATGAAAGGATATAATTTCTGTTTATAATTTATGTGAGACATATCTCCTGTTGTCATGTGACAAGTTTCCCAATTAGATTTCCCCTCTAGTCCCATTCTGGTGGCAGGTCAAATTTTTTTTATGTGCCCTCACTTTCTTTCCCAATAATATTGATGATCATGACAATTAAAGAAAGTGAATCTCCCTAATAGGGCAGCAACAGCAATAACATCTTACAATGCTTCTTACCCTTCACCACTGTATGCAAATATAAAAAAAATGCCTTTAGTTATACTGTAAAACCTTGGTTTGAGAGTTTTTTTTTTTCTCGCAGTTTATTAGCACCTATTTCTCTCCTACATTTTTTTTTCTTTCTTCTCTTAGACGGCTTTCACAGCAAGCCACCCACAGCGTCGGCGGTAAAACTCTGCTATTTTTAGGAGCGTTTTACTGTCGGATTTGCAGCGCATTTCGGCCAATAGCGGGATGCTTTTACCCCCACTAGCGGCTGAGAAAGGGTTAAAACCGCCCGCAACATGCCGCAGTAGCGGCGTTTTGCCGGCGGTATTGCAGCGGTACCTCATTGATTTCAATGGGGAGCAGGGGTGGATGAGCGGTAAACACACCGCTCCTTCACCGCTCCAAAGAAGCTGCTGGCAGGACTTTTCCTGACGTCCTGCCAGCGCACTGCTCCAGTGTGGAGACAACGGAGCAGCAGTTTAAGGGCGGATTGCAGGCGCTATTTCTAATGCTATAGCGCCTGCAAAACGCCCTCGGTGTGAAAGGGGTCTAAGTGAGTTTTCTGCAGTCTATCAGCACCTATTTCTTTCCTGTACATTTATTTTTCTTAGCTAGTTTCCTGCAGTCTATTCACACCTATTTCTCTCTTATATATTTATAATCATTTTTATTTTAATTTTTTTTGTTCTCGCTCTTAGCTAGTTATATACAGTCTATTAGCACCTATTTCTCTCCTATATATTTATAATAACATTTACCTTTTTTTTCTCTCTCTTAGCTAGTTTTCTACAGTCTATTGGCACTTATTTCTCTCCTATATATTTTTTTTTTTCTTGCCATTGACCTTTATTCGAGACTATGCACATACTTTCGGAATATGCCAATATCCTGCCAGGTCCTCATGATGTTCTAACACTGCTTTTAAAATAATTTTTCTCTTACGTTCACTGACTGACACAGCTTCTTTATTCTTGACCATTGGGTTGTTACGCCACCTTCAGGAGAGGACTAGGCAGAACATGTTAACATGTACAAAAAACAGAACTTTCTAGTTCCGCCTAAGGGGCGGTCCCTTTAGTAACAACCCTCCAGCCTGCTTCCTGCAGCCTCAGTTTTTTTTACATCTCTATGTGTAAGGAGACAGGATGACATCCGTGTACTTATTCCGTTTCCAGGATCCCGCTGTTTCTACAGCGAGGAGTAGACCAGAAGTTGGTTTTAAGCACCATTAAGGGACAAATATCAGCCTCGGCTGTCTTTTGCCAGCGACCCCTGGCGTCTCACTTCCTAGTGAGCACTGTTTTTCTGGGGGTCCGACTTGTAGTTCCTCCGGTGCGTCCACTGTTACCCTGTGGGATCTGAACCTGGTGTTATCGGCGCTTCAGAAACCGCCGTTTGAGAACATCAGAGGAATTCCCTTGTTGACTCTTTCTCAGAAAAGGGGTCTTACTCGTGGCCATTACATCGGCCAGGAGGGTTTCGGAACTGGTGGCCTTGTCTTGCAAGTCACCCTATTTGGTTAACCATAAGGATAAAGTGGTGTTGCGCTGCAACCTTCTTTTCTGCCGAAGGGGGTTTTCGGCGTTCCACATCAATGATGTTATTGTGTTACCATCTCTGTGTCCTAAACCGACACATCCTAAGAGGTGGCCCTTTATTCCCTGGACGTGATCAGGGCTATAAGGATATATTGTCTGCCACGACTCCCCTGCGGGAGTTAGATCTCTGTTTGGTTTTCGGTAGCTGGTCCAGAAAAGAGGTATGTCGGTCTAGTCTCTCACTATTTCCGGGCGGGTCAGACAGATGTGGTACAGGCCTATGCCTTGAAGGGGCAGGTGGCCCCCTTTCCTGCCATGGCCCATTCTACCAGGACAATTGGGGCCTCTCAGGCTTCCGACATTGTGTGTCAGTCACTCTGGCTTGTAAGGCAGTGATTTAGTCGTCCATTCACACTTTTATCAAGTTCTACTGAGTGGATGTAAGCGCATCGTCTGATGCCTGCTAGGCCACAAGTTTTTTCTACAGAGTGGATGTAAGCGCACTGTCTGATGCCTGCTTAGCCGCAAGTTTTTTTCCACAGAGTGGATGTAAGCGCATCATCTGATGCCTGCTTGGCTGCAAGTTTGCAGGCGGCCGTGTATTGTTGCAGTTCTGCGCTACTTTTTCTGTTTTAAAGAAAATACAGCTACTTTTGAGCATAATGCACTGTTGCATTGTTACCGCAAGTTCTGATGCGGTCAGATGAGGTGGTGACTCCCTTGTTTGGGGGCACTTCTGAATGTGGGTGAAGTTCTTTTTATGCTGTTCCCCACCTCTCATTATGATACTGCTTGGGGATGTCCCAATGGTCAAGAATAAAGGAGCTGTGTCAGTCAGTGAACGTAAGAGAAAATAGGATTTCTGTACTCACCGTAAAATCCTTTTCTCTGTAGTTCACTGACTGACACAGCACCCTCCCCTCTTATTGTTTTACGTTATACTGCTTGTTGACGTACTAAGGCTGCAGAAAGCAGGCTGGAGAGTTGTTACTGAAGGGACTGCGCCTTGGGCGGAACTAGAAAGTTCTGTTTTTTTGTACATGTTAACATGTTCTGCCTAGTCCTCTCCTGAAGCTGTGTCAGTAGGTGAAATACAGAGAAAAGGATTTTATAGTGAGCACAAAAATCCTATTGTTCTCAACATCAACTTCATTGTTTGTATACTAGGGATGAGCTTCGAGTTCGAGTCAAACTCATGTTCGACTCGTACATGGTCTGCTCAGCCATCCCCCCGAATTCCAGACATTATAGGCCGTTCGCGCTAAATTCGAGTGACGCGTCACGGCCCATAATTCACTGCGGCATCACAGTGCATTGCTGGCTGCTGATTGGCCAAGCATGCACTATGACCTGCATACTTTGGCCAATCACAGCGCAGAAAAAACGGAGAGTCATGATTGGTCAAAACCAGGGTGGCTTTGGCCAATTATGTCAGGAAACGCAGTAATCACTACATATAGCATATAACATGTAACCTACTGTCGTATCTACAGGATTAACTTTAATAAGCATAGCGTATGCGTAGGTATAATAGTAATGTTGCCGTATGTATCGAAAACCAATGGGTTAACAGATTCTTATACCTTTGCCTATCAGGGCTAACGTGACCCGCAGGAGGCCTCTTCTTCTAGGTTTGCATTTATTTCAAAAGAGCATAAAAACCTCAGGGTGCATATAATGGTCAACACAAACAAACCACATCAAACAAAGAAAAATAAAAGAAATCAACTTCCTCATCATACTCGTTATGCATTTATAGTTGTATGCCATGATCCTCTAGATATAGGTACAGCTATTTCTTATATAAGCGGATTACCCTCACATAACCAATTCACCGGCCCATCATATCTGCAGAAGGTTATCCATAATCAGTTGAGTGGGAGCCAGTCCAGGTGTGTCCAACCAGGGTTGCCACGTCGCATAAAATTTTTTAAGAACGTTTCTATGTTGGTAGGTAAGTTTTTCACGTATAAGCATAGTATTTACCAATTCGACCCATCCTTTTCCTTTTGGGACTTTCGAAGTTATCCAGAACCTCGCAATGGCTTTGCGTGAAAGATATAGTAAACGTAGAACTGCGGTGTGGCCACTGGGCGAGAGAGGGGATCTCCAGTGCGCCCAGCAGACACACCACCAGGTCCTGTGGAATCGGAATTTGATATACCTGGGATATAGTCGTTAATACATACTGCCAATATCTGAATAGTTTTGGGCATTTTCACATCATGTGTAGTAGGTCACCCTCGTCTCTGTTACATTTTGGGCATAGTGGGGAGTTACGAAACCCCCATTTATGCAACTTGGAAGGAGTTCTGTATGCTCTATGTAGTAAAAATAAGTGTGACAGCCTGTGCGAAGTGGAAACTGAAACTACTGGGGCTGATGTCAGACATAATTCCCATTGTTCTCCGTCAATAGGGCCCAGATCCCACTCCCACCCCCGTCTGCAGGGCAGTTTAAAAGCATCATGTGTTGAATTAAGTAATCTAGCATATATTCTCGAGATCATGCCCTTCCTGTCTCCCGACAACAATACATCATTCATCAGGGGATGCGTCACTAACTTTCCCAAGATGGTCCAAGGTGGAAGGGGGGGACCTATTACCCCCTATAGTATTTCGTCTGGTGCAAAGATGGGACCATCTTGGGAAAGCTTGTCTCTATTTTTATCTGCATTAGGAGAGCGTTAGAAGCTATCACTTCACTCAAAGTGCACGGGGCACCAGAACTCCCCCTTTTTGTGATTTTCTGGCCACTTCACACCACAAAATACCTGAAGCCTTAAGCCAAATCGTAGGCTCCTATATAGATTGAAGTGGTTTTATGAAGTGAAACTTTGCTGTTTTATCTATTTGGGAAAGTACTCCCTTTTCACCCTTCCTCTCCCTCCCGGTCCATCTCTCTTGGGGCATACCCATGAAGAAATAAAATTGTTAAAGCTCCTGAAGAAGCGTTATGTTATTCAAAAAAACGCGAAACATGTAGAGCATCAGAACATATTTAAGTTTCAGTTCTATACTTGATATCCTCTACATCCTGTATTAATGTACAAGCTGCTAATCTTTGGATATATATGGAAATGAATATGAATTATGTGTAGATTGTATTAATCTTGACAGGATATCAAGCGAAACTTGATGTGTATTTATAAATCCCTTTCTTTTCTGTTTTTATTTTAAATTTTATTATTTTTTATTTTTTAAATAATAAATAATATTTTTGAATATATTGTTTTTTACAATTTTTTCTTTTGCCTAAAAAGTCCAATAGAACCTACACTTTTCCTTGAGGTCTTTTGTGTGAAGGTTCCTCTTTTTCCCCCTTCCCCTCCTTCCCTATAAATTATTTTTTTAATACTAAATCCCGACAGTTCTCCAAAACCTGAAATTAAACGCATCACATTTTTCAGCGAGTGGTCGGTGTCCCCAAGGTAATTCAGCGTGTCATCCGCGTACAGCGAGACTGATTCTTGTCTAAGGCCCCTGCGGAACCCTATTATGTCCTGTGAGGCTCTGATATGGATAGCTAGAGGTTCAAGCATGAGAGCGAACAACAGGGGTGACAAAGGGCACCCCTGTTGAGTGCCTCTAAAAAGATTAAAGGGATCCGAAATGCCACCGTTGATTCTCATTCTTGCTGTGGGGGCATGGTAGAGTAATTGGACCCATTTTAAAAAAGAAGGACCCACCCCAAACCTCGACAGCGTTTCCCAGAGGTATGGCCATTCAACACTGTCAAACGTTTTGGCCGCATCTAAGGAGAGAATGGCCCTATTACCCGGATTATCGACGGGGATTTGTAAATTGAGGAATAATCTGCGTAAATTTTGAGCAGTCGACCTGGTTGGAATGAACCCAGACTGGTCTCTGTGTATCACTGTTTAAATACATTTGGCCAATCTGTTAGCCAGAACTCTGGCCAACAGTTTAACGTCGAATGTAAGCAGCGAGATAGGTCGGTAAGAGTCCGGGGACAGAACATCCTTCCCAGGTTTCAACAGGACCACCACTAGTGCCTCACTCATAGAAGCGGGGAGTGACCCAGTTTCAAAAGCTCTATTATAAACCTGAAGAAGGATAGGGATCAACTGTGAGGCATAACGTTTGTAGACCTCTGATGGCAGGCCATCGGCTCCGGGAGCCTTCCCATTCTGTGCATGAGCTAGGGCCTCCAATAATTCCTCCTCCATCAGCGGGGCATTCAGCAAGGTAGTGTCTTTCCCAGATAAACAGGGTATGGGGTATCTGTCTAAAAAATGACAAATATCCTACTTAGAAGGGTGTACTTTGGATGTATAAACCTCCTGAAAAAACTGCTTGAACGTTTCCATAATGGCCTGTGTGGAGCAGCAAAGATTCCTCTGGTTGTCCCTCACCGCTACTATGTGAGATGCTGGCTGTTGGGATTTGGCCAGCAGAGCTAACATATGGCCCATATTTTCCCCTTCCTCAAAATGAGCTTGTTTTAAAAAGAACCGTTTATTTTCTGCTAGTTGTAGGGTCAGGTTTTTAAGTAAAGACTGGGAAGACAACCACCCTCTTTTGGTGTCGTCATTGGGGTCAGCTACATAGAGTGCTTCTGCTCTTCGTGCCTCTGTCAGTACTGAATTTTCCCATTCTTTAGTTTTGGACTTAATGTAAGAAATTTCCCTTATAAATTGTCCGCGGAGGTAAGCCTTGGCTGCCTCCCAAACAATGGCCAAATCTGTGGATCCTATATTGTGCTGAAAAAAGGAGGCCAGAAGAGGCTGTATCGGGTCTGGATGCGGCAAGAGGGACAGCCAGAATGGATATTTACTTCCAGGTGCCCCCCTTCCTAACCGCCCCCAGGCCAATGTCCACAGAGAGCGGAGAATGGTCAGAGATGCGTCTGGCATGCTATTCCACGGAGACAGAGGTAACATACTTTCATTCCCCAATCCCAGATCAATGCGAGATAAACCCCCCACAGAGGCTGATTGACAGGAGAACACCCTAGCATCAGGGTTATGCATCCTCCACACGTCCGTGAGGCCCATCTCCTGGAGAAGGCGTGCAAACAGCGTAGCCCGTTGCCTGGTCTGAGACCCAGCTCCTCCCCCGACACCCAATTTGTCCCGCTCTATGTCAAGGTAATTATTTAAATCCCCTACTACCAATAAAGGTACACCCGGGAAGTGGGACATATAGTCCGCTAGTAAGTTAAGGAGGGTAGCCGAGAACGGAGGAGGGATGAACAGCCCCATAATAATACATTTAGTCCCATAAAGGGAGCATAAAAAACATAGCGACCCTCTGGGTCAATTTTGATATCCAATGGGGAGAATTGTGTGCCGCTTTTAACCAGGATGCTCACCCCCCTCGAGTACACCGAGCAGGTAGCATGGTATTGATGGCTAAACTGCCTCCTCGCCAACACTGGGGTAGATGTCGTGGGGAGGTGAGTCTCCTGTAGGCACACCACGTCTGCATTCAATCGCTTGATCGTCCGTAGCACTGCCAAGCAATTGATCGGGTTATTTAGGCCCCGGACATTCCAGGACAATATTCTTGTTGCTATAGACATTGGAGCAAGATAACATGATCAGCAAAGAGTAGGGTTACAAACAAAGCATATACATGTGACCCCATAGTATGAGGACAACCCCCTAGTATGGGATAGGGCCAGTTTTGGAAAGCGCCCCTAGAAGGGTGCAGTAAGTCCAGCAGCAGAAACAACAAAAATATACTTAGAGCAATATCATTGTGGGAGGGGGGTTTCCCCATTGTCAAGGTGAGCGTTGAGGAAGTCAAGGCAAACAATGCGGTAGGAGAAAAAGATGAGGAGATCAAAAACAAAAATAGAAATAAAAAGAAGAAACACAAACAGTAGGCCAACAGGGCCTTAAAGACTTTCCGGAATTCTGATGAGGATCTTGTCCACTCCATCCTGGGGGCAACAGAGGAAGTGCACCGAAGTGTTCCAAACTTCTCAACAGCAAGAACTGTAGCTATACATGGTTCCAGACACAAAAACAAAGTCAGACAAACGACAGGTTGCCTCCACCTTAGCATGATGTAAGTGGGGAGAAAAAGTGCAATGGGACACATGAGACGGCTTGCAGGATAAGTTCCTCAGCGGGGTGCGCCACGCCTGGTGTGGGCCGCACGGATAGACTGTTCCTCGGGGTCCAGCCATTGCACTGCCAAAGATGGAGTATCAAAAAACTGCACAGAGCCCATAGCTTCAACTCGTAATCGAGAGGGATATAACATAGCATACTTAAGATCAAGCTCTCTGAGCCATCGCTTGACATCTGTAAATTTAGCATGTTTCTTTTGTAGATCAGCGGAGAAATCCGGGAAGAGAGAGATCTTGGTATTTTCCCACTTCAGGGCAGTAGGCTTTATCCTGGTATTAAGGAGAATTACATCCCTGTCTTTATAATTAAGGAGTTTGAAGAGGAATGGTCTAGGCGGAGCCCCCGGTGGCGGTGGTCTGGCTGGGACTCGGTGCGCACGTTCCACCGAAAACATGGGGGAGAACACTTCCTTGCCAAAGGCGTTGGTCAGCCATCTTTCAATAAACTCCACTGGGTTCTTTCCCTCCATGCGTTCCGGGATGCCTATGGCCCTCACATTATTCCTCCTCATTCTATTCTCCATGTCATCCAAACGGGCGACATGTTGTGAGAGCAGGTGATTGTTGTAGGTAAGGTCATTCTGCATGGGCGCCATGTCATCCTCCAGGGTGCTCACTCTCCCCTGCAGTGCGGATGTCCTTTCCCTGAGCTTCTGCGTGTCATGGCGCAGAAAAGTAATCTCAGCCTTAACCCCCTTGATCTCAGTGGTAAGGGCTGCTATGGAAACATTACAGGAGTTCACTGCCGTAAAAATGTCCCTTAACGTGGGTTCCCCTTCACTGTCAGGGCTGCTCTGGGATAAGGGCCCAACCGAGGAGTTTTTTGACGTACTCACTGTGTCCCAAGGTAGTGTGGCACTATGCGAATCCTCCAGCAGCAATGTGTCATCTGCTTCCGATGTCCCTCCAGGTACCTCCTCAGCCTTGCTGGGGAAGATGGCTGGGTCCGAGGAGGGCGGCTTGGAGAACAGCTTTGCAGCCTCCTCCCTATGGATGTCCTTCGCGTAGCACTGCGAGGCGACGCCATTTTGGCCCACGAGGTCCGCCGAGCGGGGTGGATTTTGCCGCTTCATGGCGGATGTCTGGCTCCCGGATGGGATTGAGCAGCTCAATCAGGGTCAGCGAGGCAACCGGGCACCGTTCGGCGGGTCTCAGGGCTGAGTGGAGCGGGCTCCCAGGATAATGTCTCGGAGATTCAACAGAGCTGTCTGAGTGTGCGTCCGGCTACATCCGCTGCCTGGCCATGCCCCCCAGAGACAGTGTCATTTAATTTGAGTTAGATAAAGTAGGCGGGCGAGTCAGTTAGCTTCAGTTACAGTGTGTAGAGGATATATATGCATCCCAGGTGTGTTGTATATATATATATATTTATACACTGTATTCAGTTTAGCTAGATCCGTTCCTGTTATTCTCTTAATAATATGCTGACAGGCAGGGAGCTGCAATATTTTCACTCAGTGTACTATGTCCTTTACACAGTGTGCACCTAAAGCTTACCTGAATTCAATTGCCGGTGTTCTCATACAAATACAGGCAGGGAGCTGCAGTATTTTGTTTTAGTGTCCTTTGCACAGTGTGCACCTAAAGCTTACCTGAATACAATTGCCGGTGTTCTCATACTAATAATACTACAGGCAGGCGGTTGATTGTGCTAGCTGCAGTATAATCAGTAAATATATATATACGTCCCAGCTTTGTGCAGCTACATCTCCCTGCAGGCCATTAGTATGTCTGGAAGGCCAACATGGAGAGGCAGACAGTCACGAGACAATAAAAGAGGGCAAGCAGACTCTGTGTCAAGAGGCAGCAGTGCTGGTCGTGGACACGGTGCATCCTCATCAGCACGTGGCCGCGGGACACGTTTGTCCTTTTTTTTTTTTTTGGCAGCTGGCCGCGTTGAGCCGCAACATGCCGAAGACTTGGTAGAGTGGATGACCAAGCCGTCCTCATCCTCCTCATCCTCTTTCACTGAGGGTACTTTGTCTGACAAAGCAGCTGCCAACGTACATGCTTCAGGAGGATGCCCAGGGTTTTGAAGGTTCTGATGATGGTACCCAGCTAGAGGAAGGCAGTAATGTGAGCCCAGAGAGAGGGGGTGCCCAAGAAGGACAGCAATCTGGCAGTCATGTTCCCCCAGCTGCAGCGAACTGCCAGGTTTGCTCCAGTGATGAGGAGGGAGGGGATGATGAGGTCACTGACTCCATGTAGGTGCCTGATAGGAGAGAGAAGGAGGTGGAGGCACATCTCTAACAAGGCAGGATGCCCTCCAGGGGCCAGCTTAAGGGCAGCACACTGACTGCATCACACCGCAGAGCTCCGCATATGCAGGATGCTGCTGTCTCTGCACGTTATTCCAAAAGTTCTTTGGTGTGGGCCTTTTTTGAGACGAGTGCATCAGATCACACCGCTGCTATTTGCAACATATGTCTCAAGTGTATCTCGTGTGGTCAAAACATCAGCCGCTTGGGCACCACATGCTTGACCAGACATATAATGCCAGTGTTTGGCTGGCTGACCTCCTAAAGGAATTTAACCTGCCCAATTACCGCCTAATCTGTGACATGCCCACCAGGTGGAACTCAACGTCGGCCATGCGTCAATGGCTGCACACGCAGCAGAGGGCCATCAATGAGTACCTGTGGGACTATGGCACCAGGACAGGGTCAGGGGAGCTTGGTTTTTTTCCCTCACACCAGTGGGCCATGATCGGGGATGCATGCACTGTCCTGTCACCATTTGAGGAGGCCACGAGGATGGTGAGCAGTGACAGTGCATGCATCAGTGACACTGTCTCTCTTGTCCACCTGTTGGAGCACACGCTGCATGGAATAATGGACAGGGCACTTGAGGCAGAACAGAGGCAGGAAGAGGAGGACTGCCTTACCTCTCAAGGCCCCCTTTATCCAGACAGTGTTCCTGCTGGCCTGCCGATCACACAGGAAGAGGAGGAGGAGGATTGTGTCAGCATGGAGGTGGAGGCTAGCACTCAGCATCAGCAGCAGTCTTTAAGGGATCATTTACAGTCCCAAGAAACCCATGGACTTGTACGTGGCTGAGAGGAGGTGGCTGCGGATCATGTCGTCCTTATTGACCCAGAGGACTCCGGACCGAATGCCTCAGCTAACCTATGCTGCATGGCCTCCCTGACAAAGCCTGCGGAAGGATCCTCGTATTCATCGGATCAAGGAGAGGCATCATTACTGGCTGGCAACCCTCCTTGATCCACGTTACAATGGTAAGGTTGCGGACCTTATCTTGCCATCGCAGAGGGAGCAGAGGATGAAACATCTTCGGGAGGACTTGCAGAAAGGTCTGTGCAGTGCGTTTCCAGAGACTGGGAGGTTACAAATTCTGGTCCTGGACAACATGTTGCTGAGGCTTCGGTCAGTCACTGAAGGAGCGGTGGAGAAGGTGGCCTTCTGACCGATGCGTTCAAACAATTTTTTAGTCCGCAGCCCCAAGGTATGATCGGTTCCAGCAACCATCGACAGCATCTGATTTACATGGTACAAGATCCTAGGGGCAAGATCAGACTTGGACACCTTTTCCACCAAAAATCCTCTGGGTTATTGTGTCTTGAGGATGGATTACTGGCCAGAGCTTGCACAGTATGCAATTGAGCTACTGGCCTGTCCTGCATCCAGCGTTCTTTCGGAAAGGCACATTCAGTGCTGCTGGAGGCTTTATAACCAATCACATTGTATGCCTGTCCACCGACTCTTTTGATCGACTGACCTTCATAAAAATGAATCAGTCTTGGATCACCACCAGCTACCAAGCACCTGATGCTGATGTAACCGAATAATTTTTTTTAAAATGTCAGATCCCTTCAAGACTGCCTATGCTGATACTGAGTGACTATCCTGTTATGCTGAGTGACTATCCTCTTCCTCCTCAATGATCATGCTGATAGCTTGTAAGAACATTTTTGGTTCTGGGTGCCGCCACCAGTGGCTAAGGCCCAATTTTTCAGCCCCTGTTTAACAGGGGTGCATATTTACAATTTTGTATGCAATATTTTGCAGGAGGGTTCGTTGCTGTGCTCAACTGCAATATCTGTGAGGGGTTGCAGTGTTGTGGAACCAGTACCAGTGCCTAAGGCCAAATTTTTCAGCCCCTGTTTAACAGGGGCCTGTAATTACAATTTTTGATGCAATACTTTGCAGCAGGGCTCATTCCTGCGCTCCAACTAAAGTATCTGTGAGGGGTTGCGCTGTTGGGGCACCAGTGCCCAAGGCCCAATATTTCAGCCCCTGTTTAACTGGGGCGTGTAATTACAATTTTTGATCCGATACTTTGCAGCAGGGCTCATTCCTGCACTCCAACTAGAATATCTGTGAGGGGTTGCAGTGTTGTGGCACAAGCACCAGTGCCTAAGGCACATTTTTTCAGCCCCTGTTTAACAGGGGAGTGTAATTTCAATTTTTGATGCAATGCTTTGCAGCAGGGCTCATTCCTGCGCTGCAACTAAAGTTTCTGTAAGGTGTTGTGGCACTAGTGCCCAAGGCCCAATTTTTCTGCCCCTGTTCAACAGGGACATGTAATTACAATTCTTGATATAATATTTCACAGCAGGGCCCATTCCTGAGCCCACCAAGAGTAACTGTGAGGGCTTACAGTGTTGTGGCAACACCACCACCAAAGGCCCATTTTTCTGCCCCTGTTCAACAATGGCATGTAATTACAATTCTTGATATAATAGTTCACAGCAGGGTGTTCCAGCGCTCACCAAGAGTAACTCTGAGGGCTTACAGTGTTGTGGCAACACCACCACCCTAGGCCCAAATTTCTGCTGAGCATATAGGGCAGGCCCCTACTTTCAAACATCCAACTTACAAACGACTCCTACTTGCAAACAGGAGATAACAGGAAGTGAGATGAAATCTACCCCTAGGAAGGGAAATTCTCACCTGTAAGAGTTGATATGGGAAAAACGTGTCTCCTTTCCACTGATGCTTTATATCCAATCCTTGTTTCACTAAAAAAACTAAATTTTCAAAAAACATTTGTCATTGGGATAGAAAGTGAGGTGAAATCTTCTGAAGAGGTGCACAGACAGCAAAAAAAAATGTGATAACCTTTCCCTATGTTTACCAAAAAGCATATAGGGCAGGCCCCTACTTTCAAACATCCAACTTACAGACGTCTCCTACTTGCAAACGGAAGGAGACAACAGCAAGTGAGATGAAAAAAGACGGACGGCAAAACAAATTACACAGGGGTGATAACCCTTCCCTATGTTTTCCAAAAAGCTTAAAACTAGATTTTTTGGCTGGAGCTACACTTTAAAAATGTACCAGTTCAAAATTACAAACAGATTCTACTTAACAACAAGCCTACAGTCCGTGTCTTGTTTGCACTGCCTGTATACTTCTGTTCAGAGTATATAGGGCCTGGGGGCCCCACGGCTTTCCTTTTTTGAATTTGGGTGCGGAGTTCACCTTAATATCCATACAAGACCCAAAGGGCCTGGTAATGGACTGGGGGGGGGGGGGGGGGGGTACCCATGCCGTTTGTCTCACAGATTTTCATCCATATTGCCGGGACCAGACATTACATTAAAGCCGCAAGCAGTTTTAAATGACTTGTATTCCTTTAAAAATAAAATTTTCTGCAGGGACTGTTCTAAGCAGGGGAAACACGGCCACTTTACAGGCATACTATAGACACCCCCAGGTACGATATTTAAAGGAATATTTCACTTTTTTTTATCACTTTAAGTATCATTAAAATCACTGCTCCTGAAAAAATTTCAGTTTTTAAAACTTTTTTTTGCATTGATACATGTCCCCTGGGACAGGATCCGGGTCCCCAAACCCTTTTAAGGACAATAACTTGCATATTAGCCTTTAAAATTAGCACTTTTAATTTTGAACGTTCCCAGACTTTAACAGGGTTCTAAAGTTCATGCAAACTTTAACTCCGTTCGCAGGTTCTGGTGCGAACCAAACCGGGGGGGGGGGTGTTTGGCTCATCCCTAGTGTATACATATATACCGTACATGTTTTCTATTATTTTGTGTATGTTGTTGTAACTATACAATGATTTTGGCTGATGTGTCGAGTTTGCTCCGAGTTCAATTGGTGTATCAGATTTTTTCTGGCAGTGGATTTGGACTGAACTCTTTACATCAGATTTGAGTGTAAGTACCGTGTATTCTAGCCGGGTTTTCTTTGTAACACCAGCTGAGTACTAATTTTAATTGGTTAGTTCACCTGTAACCTAATGATGACCCATTATAGCAGTATATTGTGGTGACTAGTTCTAATAGGTAATGACTAAGTGCTAAAATTTCCGCAAAACATGTCTAACCTCTTTGTCCTCTGCTCCATCAGTTAACCACTTGTCATATGAAGCTTCAATAAAAGGATTTTTGGAAGTGCAGCTGTCCGGAATTATTTCCTTTGGTTTGAGAGTAACTTGGTTTGAGAGCGTTTTGCAAGGCAAGCAACATTTTTTCATAAATTTTGACTTGATATACAAGCGATCTCTTGATATACAAGCAGGGTCAAATCATGACTGAATATAAAAGAGAAGAGAGGTGTCTCTAATGCCACGTACACAGGACTGGACTTTTCGGCAGACTAGGTCCGAAGGAATTAGTCCATCGGACAATCCAATCGTGTGTGGGCTAATCTGATCGTTTAAAAAAAAATCAGACGGACCTAGAAATAGAACATAATTCAAATCTGTCCGACGGACTCAATTCCTATCAGGAAAACCGTTTTGTCTGTATGCTGGTCCGACGGACCAAAATTACGACGCAAGGGAAGCTATTGGCTACTGGCTATTGAACTTCCTTTTTTAGTCTCGTCTTACGTCATCACGTTGAAAACGAACAGACTTTCGAACGGACTTAGTATGTTCGCGCGTGGTCAGTCCGTTCGTTAAGTCCGTCAGAACTCCGCCGAAAGTTCATCAGGAAGACCGTCGGACCTAGTCTGCCGGAAAGTCTGGTCATGTGTCATAAGTGTAGCAAATATGATTACATTTACCATCTTCAGCCCCGCAAGATTTGGCTGCTTAATGACCAGGCAATTTTTTGCGATACGGCACTGTGTCGCTTTAACTGTCAATTGCTCGGTCATGTGACGCTGTATTCAAACAAGATTGAAGTCCTTTTTTCACAACAAATAGAGCCTTCTTTTGGTGGTATTTGATCATCTCTGTGGTTTTTATTTTTTGTGCTATAAACAAAAAAATAGCGACAATTTTGAAAAAAAAACAATATTTTGTACTTTTTGCTATAATAAATATCCCCATTTTTTAAAAAAAAAAAGCTAATTTTTTCCTCATTTTAGGCTGATATGTATTCTTCTACATATTTTTGGTAACAAAAATCGCAATAAGCGTATATTGATTGGTTTGCGCAAAAATTATAGCGTCTCCAAAATAGGGAATAGATCTATGCCATTTTTATTATTTTTTACTAGCAATGGCAGCGATCTGCGTTTTTTTATCGGGCTTAACTGTGTTCCCTAGTGTGTGTTCTAACTGTGGGGGATGGGACTGACTATAGGAGATGATAGATCGTGGATCCTAGCTATTAGGAACTCACAATTTGCTTCTCCTCTCCTCACAGAACAGGGATTTGTGTGTTTACACACACACACACATCCCTGTTCTGTCATTACGCCCACCGGCCATGAGCATCAGCACTTCCACAGTGCAGCAGGTGCACACGCGCTCCTGCTAACACGCTTAAAGGAGCTGACGTACAGCTACAATGGTTCGTGGGATTGTGCCGACCTGCCAAAGTGGCTGGTTGGCAAGAGGTTAAAGTGCACCCAAACACCACTTTTCATTCAATAAAGTGCACCCAATCACACATTTCCCAGTTTTTATTACATTTGGGTAATAAGCCCCTCCCCATCACGTCTGGGAGGCCAATAAGGAGAGGCAGATGTTCCCATGCCACTATGAGGGGGCCAGCAGCATCTGTGTCCACAGGCAAAGGTGGCTGTGGTCCGTCCCCAGGCAGGACACATCTATCCCTGTTTAGTGATGTTGCCCATGCTATCCAGCCACAGCATGCAGAGGAAGTGGTGGACTGGCTTACTGTCACATATCAGGTGTGACCAGAACTGTGTGGACAGCAACAGAGGAACAAAATGCAAGTAAGGTGAAAATATTATGATTTATTGAAGATAAGTGAAAATATATAAATACAACCACCTCCAATATCACACAGTGCACAATAACCAATACCAAACAGAGAACCACAAATAATAACAGTCAGACAACAGACCCGGCTTGTACCTGAACCCTTCCTTGGACTTCTGCCTGTGACTCCGGCTTATGGTTGATCCTGTTCCTGTTTCATGTTCCTGTACTGCGCTGCCCGACTGTGTACTGAACCCGGCCTGTATCCTGTCTTCGCTTCTGCCTCACATTCCGGTACCTGCTCTGCTGAGCTGTTGATGACCCTTTGGCTTATGTTCCGACCACGTTTCTACCTGCTGTATTAAGATACATGGGTAAATATGTGGATTAATATGACATATGTAATAAATTAAGATACATGCTTTTTGGAATTAATGTCAAATGTCTCTTTCTTGTAACTTCATATAGATGCTTAGGAGATAACCCAGAGGAAGCAGTGACTACAACTGTGAAACGCGTCGTCTGTATAATTTACTTAGCATCAATTGTTCTGCTTTTATTAATTTGGGTCATTTGATGTACCATAAATGTTGTTTTTAATCTATGAAGTCTCTTTGTCATAAAATGAATGTCTTTCTAAGCTATATGTGTTGATATGCTTACCTCTTGACAGACTAACGCATCTTGTAAAGTCATTAGGGACAGGTCTTCGATCTGTCCTTTCTTTGCTTTTTTTTTTTTTAATTTTTTTTTTTTTTTTAGCTTTACTTCCAAAAGAACAAAAGGAACCACTCTGAATAATTCCCATTTGGAAACCGGAATGATATTGTCTTTATGAATCAAAGAGCCAGAGCTGCTCTCTCCAGTTTCCATAAATCAGACAGTCACCCAGTCTTTGGAATTACCAATATGCTAACCAGGCCAGAGACAACACTGCATCTCCCCCCGATGACCTGATACATGGCAATAAGCAGACTACTGATTCCAGCCAGTCCATTGTTAACAATGCTGTGTTCCCCCACCACAGCATTCTACACTGCTCTGACAAGTTTCTCTTCTTCTGTTACACTGACCTTTTTCCTCCAGAACAGTTCTGTGTCCCCGGTCACAGAATGCTGCTCCGCTCTCCTCCGCTTGACTGCTACTTCCTTTGCCTTATCTTCTTTACATCCAGGTCCTGTGTTCCCCGGTCACAGCAGCAAGATGCCTCCTTAGAGATGAAGATCTGTATCTTTAGCTCCTTCCTAGCGGTTCCTCCATCCCTCCTCCATGCCCACCGCACCCCCCACGTGGGGACGCGTGGAACAGCACCTCAAACATCCATTCTGTCTTTCTGCTCCACAGAACTCCTCCCTGGAAGCATGCGACCCCGGCTTATATGGGAGGCCTGCCCCCTGCCAATACCAAGAGATAATTGGTCAGGGCTCCTCACATGAGCTGCCTGCCACTCAGGTCTCAGGTCTCACCTCTCTTCCAGAACAATCCATCTGAAAGCAGAGAAGGCATCTTTGAGCCAAAGTATAGGTGGCCATACCCCCACAACACTAGACACTCCCAGTCCCAATTTACAACAACCAGGCCTAAAATGAAACAGAGGCCTGGCTAAATGTACCTGCACTTGGGCCCTGAGCTAGAAAAATACTACTTTAGCACCTACCTTTAGGTAGAGGGTGTTACATTCACCCCTCACTACAATCACAACTGTCCTCAATTGTGGGAGAAAATTACATTGAGAAATACCTCCTTAGATAAGGAGGAAAGGCATCTCATATTAACGAAGCAAATGTGAAGGGAAAAGGGAAACACTTAAAAAGGGGTAACTTTTGTATAACAGTACAAAATGACACATGTACACTGTTAATCATACATTTGCATGAAACACAGGCCTGGCTAAATTTCCCTGCACTTGGGCTCTGAGCCAGAAAAATACTACTTTAGCACCTGCCTTTAGGCAGAGGTTGACATATGTGCCATGCCTGGCACATGTCCTCAATTTGGAGGTGCAGCATTTTTTAAACAGGTACCCAGGTTTGCAAGATCTTCTAAAGCAGGCCAGAAGCTTCTGTTGGCAGTTCAGGCGGTCATACACATCCAGTGTTTGGTTCGCTGAAATTCAGCGGGAATTTCACCTGCCTATAAACTGCCTGATTTGAGACATGCCCACCAGGTGGAACTTTGGCAATGCTGCAGTGGCTGCATATGCAGCAGAGGGCCATCAATGTGTACCTGTGTGAATATGGCACATGGACAGGCTCAGGGCAGCTCAGATTTTTTTCCCCACGCCAATGGCTACTGATAAAGGATGTATGCACTGTACTGTCACCATTTCAGAAAGCAACTAGGAAGGTGGGCCATGACAACTGCATGACACAATCCTTCTTGTTTTCCTGCTGAAGCATACTCTGTGTGGCATTATGGACAGAGCACTCGAGGCAGAGCAGAGGGAGGAAGATGACGACTTCGAGGCCTCAAGGCCAGTTTTATGCAGACATCATTCTTGCGACACCACATAACACACAAGAGGAGAGGGGGATTCTGGCAGTTATGGCTTACAGATGGTTTTCAGTCCCCAGAAACCTTGGGAGTAATAGGTTGCTGGGAGGAGGCAGTTCCAGATACTGTAATCCTCAGTGACCTGAGGACTCTCCTTCTCATGCCTCCATAAACTTAGGACGCTGCTTCTTATGCCTCCACAAATTTGCGGTGCATGGGCTCCCTTCTTCTTCAAAGCCTGCGAAAGGCCCCAAGAATTAGTGGCATCAAGGATAAGGATCATGATTAGTTGGCAACCCTCCTTGACCACCACTACAAGGGGAAAGTCTCAGAACCCCTCCTACCCTCGCAGAGGGCGCACAAGATAAAATATTTTGAGGACACCATGAAGAGGAGTTTATGTAATGCCTTTCCAGACTCTGGTAGGTTACAGTCAAATGAAAAAGCTTGTTTTGAAGCTTCTGTTGGCCAAAGGAGCAGCGGTGGAGAAGGGGGCAGCCTCAGTGATGTATTTCAAATTTATTTTAGTCCAGTCAACTTCAAGATCCCATTGGCAGGGTCTGCATCATATGGTGGAGGATTACAATCTAGGGGCAAAAACAGACATAGATCGCTTTCCAGTAGACAATCCACTTTGTTTCTGGGTCTGGGGAATAGACCACTGGCCAGAACTTGCCCAGTATGCAATCGATCTGCTGGGCTACCCTGCATTAAAGGGTTTGTTAACCTATATAACTCAAACACCGCCAGACCCTATATTAGAGCCTGGCAGAGCACACTATATTAGTCTTTTAGAAAAATGAGCGATGTAAATACCTATTTAGAGTTGTCTTAAGGCTGATCACATGACTCATGGCTGCTGTACAGCTCCGATGGATGGATACTGCAGGGGGGGCTGTGATCTCCCTCTGATGTCAGCCGGGGCGATCACATTGGCGCTTAGCCTCTCATTGCAGTAGCCCTGTATACAGGCCCAAGAGTTATGTGACTGGTCTGAAGACAGCGCTAAAATGGTATTTACAACACTCTTTTTTTACAAAAGACTAATGCAGTGTGCTATGCCAGGATATAAAAAAGAGTTGCTGACAGTGAGCATTAACCATTTTTAATTTTACAAGAGGCTGCGGGGGGGGCGGAGACGGAGACACACAGACACAAGTTGACAGGCAGGAAGGAAGGGGTGAGAGGGAGAGAGGAGGGGACAGCAGCATATGACGGCGGGATGCACTCTGACCACGGTGGTCAGGGTTCAGTAGCCTTGATTTTTGTGGTCAGTGCAGAGAGGGGATACAGGAAGTACCAGGTTCAGGGAGGCTTTTTTTTAGTTTAGAGGAAGGCAGATTACACAGCACAAGCACTGTGCTGTTTAATCTGCTTTAATGGACCAGGAAATCTATTTTTGTTTGGGTTAACAAATGCTTTAAGCATGCTTACCGAATGGGCATTCAGTGCTGCCGGAGGTTATGTGACAGATAAAAGAGTCTGTCTGTCCACAAACTCCATTGACTGGCTGACATTTTGTCAAAATCAATCAGTCCTGAATTAACAGTGCTATTAACCCCCTGATACCGATGTCGCTTATTAAAAGTGTTACTGGGATCTCGAATCTCAGCAAAACTGTCTAGGATGCCTAGCTTTGTGGGTGTTGATTTTATCAAACCTTTTTTATAGGTTTCATGGGCACAATTAACACCCAAGGACCAATTTTTCCACACCTGTTTACCAGGTGCATCAAATTTAAATTTCTTGAAGAAAGGCCAACTCTTGCTTTCCTCAAGAGTACCTCTAGAAGGTTACAGAGTTTACAGGGTTACATGGTACAAGCACCATCAACACCCAAAGCCCAATTTTTCCACACCTGTTACTTCTATCCAAAGTCTGCAAAATAGACACCAGACTTTATCCAAAAAAAAATTGTTAATCTTGGCCCCAGTGTACTATAATTTGGCTTCTTCACATAATGCTTGGTCACTGTGGTGCATAAATTTGTTATTTCCATCCAAAGTCTGCCAAAGAGACACCGGAATTTACCCAAAAATATTTAATCTTGTTCTGAGTGCACTAATTTGTGTTCTCATCATATAGACTGTCTCCCCAAGCCGTTGTCTACAAAGTAAAGAAAGCTTGCAGGGAAAATCAATTTAAATGTTTTTTTTTTCTTTATAAATGTCAGGTTTGCTGCAGCGGAGTCTTTGCATTGAACAAATACACTACTTTACAGGCAGACTAGGGGGACCCCCCAGGCACCATATTTAAAGGAATTTTTCATTTTTATTGTTTTACATTAAGCATTATTAAAATCACTGCTTCTTTAAAAACATTTTTTTTAAAGTGTTTTTTTTTTGCATTGGTACATGTCCCCCAGGGCAGTAGTTCCATACCCTTTTTATGGCCAATAACTTGCATATAATGAAAAAATTTTGTGATGCCGGATTCACCATGCATCATTAAATGCACGGCGCAGTCTATGCGATCAAGAACCCTGTATATGAAAAAAGAGGAAGGAAAAAGGCCTTCCAAGAAGGTCACAATAGCTGGATATTGTGGTTAATGTCATTAAATTTTATTGTAGAAAAAATACACCATAATATCAAATCAAAAAGCAAAAATAACAATCTAAGTAATACCTTCCAAAGTAATTTAAAAAGACTTCCGGCCTTTCCTTTGCCGCTGCCTCGGTATACTGCCTGTGCTTGGGCTACGATCCCTCCATTGTCACAAACGTGCTGACGTCATGATGGTGCGTTTCTTTAACTAATAACAGCTAACTTCCTCAGAGCAAGGAGGAGTTAGAGATGTGGGCTTTAATAGCCATATAATTGACTGCAATACCTTACTTCAGCCACTAGATGTCATCTACGCACTCACCTCCATTCGACTTGCATATAAGCCTTCAAAATGGGGACTTTTGATTTTCCAAGTTCGGGTCCCATAGACTTCAATGGGGTTCGCCATTCGGGTCCGAATTTTTGCGATGTTAAAACCATACAGTGCTGGGTGCATGGGAGACCATGGGTGCAGTGGCGGCTGGTGAAGTTTTAGGATGGGGGGCTGCCAGACCCTGTCCTTTCTTTTTGACTCCTCCCACTTCTCATAAGCCCCATCCCTTATAGAATCCACTCACTCGGCCCCCTGTATTCCTCTTGTTTCCACCCATAGTGTCAGGAGCATACAGCTCAGCATCACAGGACAGGAGTATACAGTCCCAGAATCACAGGACAGAGTATACAGCTCAGCCTCACAGATCAAGGTATACAGCCCCAAAATCACAGAACAGGAGTGTACAGCCCCAGCTTCACAGCACAGAGTATACAGTCCCAGAATCGCAAGACAGGAGTATACAGCCACAGCATCACAGGACAGAGTATACAGCCCCAGAATAGGCATATACAGCCCCAGCATCACAGGACAGAGTATACAGCTCAGCCTCATAGCCTATCAGTGCCCATAAGTTTAGCCTCATCAGTGCAGCATATCAGTGCAGTCTTATCAATGCCCATAAGTGCAGCCTTGGTGCCCATCAGTGCAGCATATCAGTGCAGTCTCATCTGTACCCATGAGGGCAGCCTACCTGTGCCCATTATTGTGGTTTCATCTGTGCCCACCAGTGTGGTCTCATCTGTGCCCATCATTGCCTTCTTATATGTGCCCACCAGTGTCGTCTTATCTGTGCCCACCAGTACGGTCTCTTCTGTGCCCACTAGTGTGGTCTCATCTATGCCCACCAGAGCCACCCTTAAATAAACTGCTTGTAACTTACTAATCAAAAGAACAATAACGGTGGAACCCTCTAATGTATGGTCAATAAACTTCAATATCACAATATCAATACCACAATGCTGGTCTCTGATATGTAACGACACATCAGATTGATAATAAGACATAAAAAATGACTGCAAACTTAGCAGGGATGGTGGAAACCTCTCCTACAGATATTTGGCTGTGGACTGTGTCAGTAAAGCAGTGGACAGTGTCAGTAGGGCAGTGGATGGTGTCCATTGTTTATCAGTGCAGCCTATCAGTGCCCATAAGTGCCACCTGCCTGTGCCCATCACTGCGGTCTCATCTGTGCCCACCAATGCAGCCTATCTGTGCCCACCAGTGCCCATAAGTGCAGTCTCATCTGTGCCCATCACTGTAGTCTCATCTATGCCCACCAGTGCCATCTCATCTGTGCCCACCAGTGCAGTCTATCTGTGCCCACCAGTGCCCATCAGTACCATCTCATCTGTGCCCACCAGTGCTGTCTCATCTGTGCCCACTAGTGCCATCTCATCTGTGCCCACCAGCTGTATACACTACACAGGACAGATTTGTGTACAATTTGTGTATATAAGTGTAGTGTATGCAGCTATATATACCCACATTCTTCCTTCCTGTATATAGAGACTCTCCATATACAAGAAGGAAGCAGGTGGGTGTATATAGCTGTATACACTACACAGATAATATACACAAATTGTGATTACATCTGTCCTGTGCAGTGTATACAGCTATAGACACCCACCTTCTTCCTTCCTGTATATACAAACTCTCTATATACAGGAAGGAAGAAGGTGGGTGTATATAGCTGTATACACTACACAGGACAGATTTAATCACAATTTGTGCATATTATCTGTGTAGTGTATAGAGCTAACTCACACTCATGACATCCAGGTAGAGCAGAATTATTACCTAAAATGTCCCCTTGATCATGGCTCAAGTCCAGCCACGCGATTATTTACCCTGGACTGGGCCCGGTCTCTCTGAGTGGAGATTAGAATCATGAATGATTGACTGCAGAGAAGCGCAGGGAAGTGTGTGCGGAAGAACAGAGGGGTGGGTGGCTAGATCGAGTGCAGTGCAGGAGATGTCTGAGCCTGAGGCCTGTGAGTAACTTACTCTTACTCACAGGCGCCAGGCGTTGCTCAGGGCCTTTCTTAATCCACACGCACTGTCTACTCGTGACTCACTGGGTGATGGCCGGGAAACCAGAATTGGCACCGCCCACCGCCCACCGTCCTCCGGTCCCTGCCAATCAAACTCAGACAAGGGACAAAAGAGTGTAGCATGTGGAGTTTTTGGGGAGCATCACTTTTGCCCTGAACACTCCCTAAACACTGGCAAATCAGCTTCCCAGTTGATTGCAAACTGGGAAGCTTCCCATAGACCAATGTGTGTCTGGCACCTGGTCACTCTTAAAGTTACCTTTTTTTTTTTTAAATAGCTTTGGGGGGCGGCATCCATGTGCCCCCTATGGATGGGCCGCCACTGCATGGGTGGATATTTTGATATTCTTTGGACTTTAAATTACTTTATCTGATCCAGTTGTTAAAATTCAAAACATTTATTTCAATGCGTTTCCTAGACTAACAGTCAGCTTCCTCAGGCATACCAAGGTAAGGTAAGTATCTGTAATACAAATAATGGTTGAAGTACAACTGCTTCATTCTGCTTTTATGTGTATTGTACATATTTTTTTGAAAACACTTACTTGGAACAGCACAGCGAAAGCCTTTATTAATAGTTAGACTAAAAAGACAGTCAGCAAACCAATCTCAATTGCCAGCCGAAAGGGATGTTGGAGGAACACCGCTTTGCATCGTAAGACCATTGTATGATAAAGTTACTATCCCTCTTTATTTCTTGGGGATAGTCCCCAGTGTGAGGGGTCTGTCCCTGAGAGCTGGACACCCTAACATAGTAACAACTATGAGTAACGGCACCTCCATAAACTATGTTCATTATTGAATAAATGTGTATGTACCACACAATAAAATGGAAAAGTCCAGGGGTGAAAGAACAGAAAAGTGAATAAGTGTGCAAATGATCAGTGCAAATAAAGTCTAGAAGTTATTTGTAAATTTAAAAATTGATTTAAAAAAAGAATAAAAGAAAATGACAGTCCTTGGATGGGAAAATATCAATTCAATAAACAGTGTAATACTGGTGAAAAACCAAACGTGAGAGCTAAAAGATAAAGCGAGTAAGTGCCGTAAGTCCACTCTGGACTAAGGATGAGCTCAGGCATGTTTGCATGGTCCAGATACAGAGCCCACCAGGAAGTCGGCGCAGTGCTGCGCTAATCACAGGCAGTGAGACATTGGCCCAATGCGCGGCAGCAGAGATGGGGCAATGTCTCCCTGCCTGTGATTAGCGCAGTGCTGTGCCGACTTCCTGGCGGGCTCTGCACCTGGACCATGCGAACATGCCTTAGCGCATCCCTACTCGGGACTCGTCCAAAAAGTGACCGGTTATAATAGTACACAAGCAGCGGTAGGGTCTAAAACAGAGATAGATTACCTTTATCCACCAACATAGAGATATCCACAGGTTATCATGAACTGAGGAGCAAGCCAAAGTAGACCCAGGGTGTGGTTTTGTGTATGTAGTCAGGAGGGTGTGCCCGGATTTGATGTTGAAAATCTGGTAACCTTATTGCATGAATATATCTATAAATAAATGTATTAACTTTATTTAGATGTTATATGGGAACTTATCACAGCACCTACCCCTCCTTTGTTCATGTGTCACGTACCATTTAAATTACAAGCAAAGTTGAGTCAAGGTCACATATAGTACCATAAAAGTCCTAATGAGTGTATACATTCACTATTCTTTTTCTGTGAGTGATGGCATATTCGAAAACTCTGCTGAATCATGTGTCATTATTTTGTGCAAACATTTCAAAGGAAACCTAACCTTTTATGGTCAGCCTTATCTCTAAGCCAACATCTCAGTCCAGGAATTAAATGCTAACCCTTGGCTCCTACCTGTGTCAAACAAGGACAGCCACATACTGAGCGAAATTCATTTTGGCTCTTCTGAACCGGCCACATTTCAGTGAGTGTATGGCCAGGTTTACACATTACTTAAAATTAATGCACATAACATGATAAATATATCCAGTAATAGAATAACTTTAACCGCACTGGATGAAAGTGACTGTAGAAGCCAAAGGGCATAGTCACTACAAAACTTGAAAGCTGGTCTCTTTTTATATGGAAATTCTTTATTGCTGCATCACTTGAGCATGAATCTCTGTTCCTGTCATACATGCAGCAATTTCAAGAAGAAATATTCTCTGAGCTGACAGGTTCTCATACGTTAAAATGTCATATGGGACCTTAAAAATAGAGAAATCTTTTAATATACCATCCTACACAAATATATACCTCAGTGAAACTTTGATAAGGGAGCAGTGGAACAAACTGCAGTCATTAATGTCGGCACTCCAGTTTAGAGATCATTAATTCCTTTCATTTGCAAACATTGAACGTAAACTTACATTACAGGGCAAAGGGGGTCTGTTATTTTTACAGTAAGTCAGTAATGGCTGTTATTGCACTCAAAGGAAGACCTTGCCCTTTAAATGTTATTCTACAGTATTCATGTTGGCAAAGATGACACCGCCGACACATTGGGCATTGGAAGCCATAAGTAATAGATTATGCACAGCCAAGCTGATTTTCACTCAATGAGGTTAGTTTCATGTGAAGAAAATGGAAATTCTAAGTTTGACCACTTGCAAACAGATATACCGGTAGATGATGCTTATTCTTATTGTAAGAAACAAAATTTACCAAATAGAAATTACAGTATGTACAGCTTTAGCAGTTAATGAAATGCTTTAATTTTAAGACAGGGATGATAATTGCAGTACCCTATAAAGAAAGTAGCATTATGGCCTATGTTAAAGCGCTATTGGTCATGTCAAAAATGTCTTGCATTTCCATACAGGTCTAAGCAGGATCAACTGCAGGTGAAATGCACCTGTCAATGAAATGCATGAACTCATAAGCTTCTTACACTGATGTCAAACCAATGCCATTAACTTAGGGTCAAGGACTGTCAACACAGATCCTTGTACTTACCTGTCTAGTGGTACATTTGCTAAAATTTGCTCCGTAGCAGAGTTCCCAATACCTATCCTATTAAAGTCCTTTGGCTGGTCAAATAGTGGGTCAAGCTACTGGCTGCTGTTGGTTCCTCCTGTGTTACCATAGTCACTGCAGTACACAGTAGTTTTTTTAGGGAACTGTTGGATAAACCACAGCAGCCAGTGAAGAATGCCCTATTTCACACACTTGGAAGTGTGGAATAGGTTCGGACCCAGGAGTTCTGCTACCCAATGATATTATAGCAAACTGTCCACCACTCAGTTAAGTCTAAAGCTGCTTACTTCACAAGGCAATGCCATTTACACTTTGTTCAACCCCTGACAGGGTCACTTTAAATTGATTCTAATGCCACGTACACACCATCAGACTATCCGCCGGACAATCCGCCCATGTGTGGGCTCCGGCGGACTTTCTTTCCAAAAGTCTGGCGGACTTAGAAAGAAGTTTCGACTCAAAATTGTCTGCCGGAACTCGGCAGTCCGGCGGATAATCCACCCGTCTGTGTGCTAGTCCGCTGGACTTTTGAAATGAACAGACTTGCCCACACATGGAGAAAAGTCCATTCATTTTGAACGTGGCTCCAGGTAGACGGGACTAGCGAGGGAAGTCAATGTCACCGCCTCCATCGGCGAGATTGACTCCTCGCTGGCCCCGTCACCTGGTATGGACTTAAAGGGGAAGCCCTACGCTGAAAAAAAGCGAGCATGCAGCCCAGCTAGTCAGGAAAGGGGGTGGGGATGAGCGAGCGCCCCCCCTGCCATACCAGGCCATGTGCCCTCAACATGGGGGGATGCTTTGAGGACAAGTGCCTCTTCCCGACAACCCTGGCCATTGTTTGTCGGGGTCTGCGGGCAGGGGGCTTATCGGAATCTGGGAGCCCCTTTAATAAGGGGGCCCCCAGATACCGGCCTCCCACCCTATGTGAATGATTATTGGGGTACCATGTACCCCTACCCATTCACATGGTAAAAAAAAGTGTAAAGAAAAAAACACAACACATGTTTTTAAAATAATTTATTGGACAGCTCCGGTGGTCTTCCGTCTTTGCTAGCTCTTTTACTAGTGGAGAAGCTTTCTTCTTCATTGTCGCCGCTGCCGTCCGGGGGTCTTCTTCTGACTTCGGGGGTCTTGTCCCCCTTCTTGGGGTTCTTGTCCCCCTCTTCGGTTCTTCTTGCCGGGCCTCCGCTATCTTCTTATAGCTCTTTTACTAGCAGTGGCCCGGTCTTCTGTCGCCACCGCCGCCTCTTCTTCCGACTTTGGGGGACTTGTCCCCCTCTTCGGTTCTTCTTGCCGGGCCTCCGCTTTCTTCTTCCAGCTCTTTTACTAGCGGGTGCCAGGTCTTCTGTCACCGCCTTCCCTTCTTCTCTTCTTCTTCCTTGAGATGTTGACTCGACGCTCTCTCTTTGGAAAGCGACTTATATGAGGACAAGGATACTGGGACTGTGAGATCATAAGGGGCGGGGTCACCATGTGACATCACCCATGACCCCGCCCCTTGTCCCTATATAAGTCGACGCGCAACGCATCCCTGTCATTGCGGCCAGAAAGAATGTCAAGCCCACTTCTTGTTTGGGATCGCTAAAGCCTCCTCAAGCTGTGCATGCCTTTCCTGTCCATTCATTGCTGGAGCAGCTTGTGTATTCTGAGTGAGATCACCAGATAAACATTTTTTTCCTCCTAAAAAATTCTCAGCACTTTAATCCATGGAGGAAAATTTCACTAAAAAGTGGGAAATACCAGCAATTGACGCTGCTATATCCTCTGTGAATAAAAGTCTGACTTGTCCGGTAGACAATGCTCAAATACTTAGGGATCCAACTGATAAGAAATTGGAATTCCTGTTAACCCTTTCATGACTAAGCCTATTTTTGGAATTTGGTGTTTACAAGTTAAAATCCATATTTTTTGCTAGAAAATTACTTGGAACCCCCAAACATTATATATTTTTTTTTAGCAGAGGCTCTAGAGAATAAAACGGCGATTGTTGCAATATTTTATGTCACACGGTATTTGCGCAGTGGTGTTTTAAACGCAACTTTTTGGGAAAAGGGACACTTTCATGAATAAAAAAAAAACAAAACAGTAAAATTAGCCCAATTTTTTTGCGTAATGTGAAAGATAATGTTACGCCGAGTAAATAGATACCAAACATGTCACACTTTATAATTGCGCGCACTTGTAGATTGACGACAAAGTACGGTACCTAAAAATCTCAATAGGCGACGCTTTAAAAAAAATTTACGGTTACCAGGTTAGCGTTACAGAGGTCGTCTACTGCTAGAATTATTGCTCTCGCTCTGACGATCGCGGCGATACCTTACATGTGTGATTTGAACACCGTTTACATACGCGGGCGCGACTTCCGTATGCGTTTTCTTTGCTTCGCGAGCTCGCGGGGACGGCGGGCGCTTTGAAATTTTATTTTTTATTTTTTTTTTTTTTTTATTTATTTTAAAACGACTAAATTGTTTTAAAAAAAAAAAAAAAATTTGATCACTTTTATTGCTGTCACAAGGAATGTAAACATCCCTTGTGACAGTAATAGGTGGTGACAGGTACTCTTTATGGAGGGATCGGGGGTCTAAAAGACCCCCCACCCCTCCTTTACACTTCAATGTATTCAGATCGCCGAAAACGGCGATTCTGAATACCGGATATTTTTTTAAAACCGGCGCCATTGGCAGCTGAGTAAACGGGAAGTGACGTCATGACGTCGCTTCCGTGTTTACGATGAGGAGACTGGAACGAAGCTGATTACGGCTTCGTTCCAGTTCCTCCGCAGCAGCCGGAGGCGTCGGACCACTGATCGGTGCTCCCGATCGAGCGGGAGCACCGGTAACAGCGGCGAGAGGCGGCGGGAGGGGGGGACGTCCCCTCCCGCTCCTCCGGCATAACAGCCGAGCGGCTTTTAGCCGCATCGGTTGTTATGGCTGGAAAGCCAATCGCCCGCTGAACAAAACGGCACCGGGATGATGCCTGCAGGTGCGGGCATCATCCCGGTATACCCCCCGGAAGCCGAGTACGCAGATCTGCGTACGCTCGGCGGGAAGGGGTTAAAAAACACATTTTCTTTGGCAGATTCAGTGACTCAACCTGCCGTGGCGGTAATTGGTGTGTGTCAATCCTTGAAAGACCAGTTGAAGCAGGTGCTCAAGGTTATCCCTGATCAGCAGGCCCAGGATTTAGCCGAGCTACCAGGGGCTTTATGTTTTGCAATTGACGCTATGAGAGATTCTGTTCTTCAGGCCTCGTGCCTTATGCTTGGGCTAGTGCAGTCCTATGGTTTAAAAATGCTCTTTCAAGCATTGGACCATCTTTTGTCTCAAAAAGTGATCATGGTGGTCCCCATGGAAGAGCAGGGGTTGGGCTTTTATTCAAACCTCTTCATGGTACCAAAACCAAATGGAGATGTCACACCCATTCTGGATTTCAAAGATCGAAACCTGAATATCCACTCTTTTCACATGGAATCAATTCTATCAGTCGTCTCCATCCTACAAGGAGGAGAACTTCTGGCGTCAATCGACATCAAGGATGCATACCTCCGTGTGCCTATTTTCCCCACTCACCAGAAATATCTGCATTTCGAGCCAGAAAAACAAAATTTTCCTATTGTAGCTCTGCCTTACGGTCTAGCTACTGCACCTCAGGTATTTACAAAGGTCCTGGCCCCTCCTCTGGCCAGATTAAAGGCTCAACGTATAACTATTATAGCTTACCTAGACGATCTGCTCTCGTCGTTCTGTCATTCCAGAGAACGATCAAACGAGAACGGCCACTGGCCCTGCTGATTGGCTCCTGCTGTGTCCAATCACATCGGGAGCGGGTCGCCAGCAGCATGCACCACAGACCAGTTCAGGTACGTTGTTTTGCGCAGCTGAGCCACCCTTCCTCAGTATATGTGCGCTGGGTGGTCCGGAACTGGTAAAAATAAAAAAGATGTTATCCTTACCTGCTCTGTTGAAGGGTATTGCATAGAGCAACCCACCAGTGCTCTCCACTCCTTCTCTCTGTGAAATGCCCCCTCAGCAAGCCATGTGCTGAGGGGTCTACCCTGCAAGAACGCTCCTGAGTCAGGCTGTGTGCATCCATAGACATGCTCAGAGTAGTTAAGCCATATCACCTGCTTCTTCCTCATAGGATTTGACTGACGGCAACTGAAGCTGCTGCTCTGGGAGTCTCCTGTGAAACTAGAAATAGGAAGCAGTGTTACTGCAGATGGGATATTGTTGGATTGAGAGACTACTCAGGTTAGTGTTTGGGGGGGGGGGGGGGGGGGGCGGGGGGTAAATAGTTATTGAGGTGTTTTTTGCAGAGAATGCATTAAGGTAAAAAAATAAAATAAAAGTAGCAAATTTAAACAACCTCAGCATATCAAAGTTTACTCACTTTAACATGACGGTCTACTCTACCTAAAGCTGATTTTCCTTTAAGGCAGATAGTGGTAAACCCACTAGCTCCATCTCTAAAGGTAAGATATCTGCACTCAAATTTCTCTGCACTGGTAAATATGTACCGTAGGCTGCTGTTACTTAAAACTTAGTTTGAAAATGCTACTACCTGACTAATCTAGATGCAAAGGCTTCAATGCTCTTTAAGTCACTGACCCAAAAAAAAGGCCTCATGCACAGTGGTTTCTTGTAACTGCTGTTTATCCTGACAGGAGAAAATCAGCGTTATAAATTCACCTAAGCTGCATTTATTCAGTCTAGTGAGTTTATCAGAGTTTAACAGAGTTTGGGAGTTTATTTATTTCATTGGCCAGAATTAAAATTTCTGTCCATTGAAATAAACAAATGCTGAGGTGCTAAGTTCAGCGTTTTCTGTGGTCAGAATTCCCACTTCCCACAGAAAACAGCCTTTCAACTCCTCTGCTGATAAACTGCTAAAAACGTCCATGTGTGCATGGACACATAGGATAACATAGATGAGAGTTTAAGGGCAAAAAAAAATTGCCAATCTCACAAAAACTTGAGTTTACCAGCAGCAGTGTGCATGAGGCCAAAGAGTGAACATCAGGACATCTGATATTCCTCTGACTTCAGTAGCTGCATATTTTTTCAAGGTCAGTGATCCAGAAAGTATTTAGGGCAGAGAGAGTCTGGTAATTAGAACTTTCAGAATGAGGAAAAAGGATACTCTCCATTTCTCTCTCTGTATATATAATTTTCCTTTAAAGCCTGGCTCCCAGAATTTTTTAACAGACAAAGTTAAAATTTTTGTCAAATTTGACACTGTTGTCAAGTTACCAATGTTAGTACCACCACTTTAGGAATCTGTTGCTATGGCATTGACAAATTCCTAAAGGGTTAGTTCACCTTTAATAAAAACCTGGCTATGTGGGTAAGGGGTGTCTGTGGATAAAAACAAACTGTACCGCTCTGACTAAAGGTGAACAATGCTTATGCTATAGTTGTAGGCTATTTACGTACCTCATGAAGCCTGACTGGAATACTCCCAGGAAGTTGCTAGGACATTGCTAAGAGGGGCACAGCTCTTACTGTTCCAGCGTTGGAACTACCCGGGTTGCAAATCTGGCACTTGCGACCGGGCCCTGCCATTCCGCCACCATCGGGGAGTTCCATCTCCCTCCCTTCTTGCACAAATGGGAGAGGAGAGAGATGATCTGCTCTTTCTGCTCCCGTCCCTCTCCTACTGTGTGTGTGCTTTGGGGAATTTGAAGCTAAGCAGTTGAATTTGATCATTCAGCTGCTGGGCTTCACAATTCCTGTGATGCACACACAGAAGGAGAGGAGTGAGAGGAGATGGATCAGCTCTCTCCTCCCCATCCGTGCAAGTGGGGGCGAAGTGTCAGTGCAGGCTCTGGGCTGTAAGAGAGACGGTCTCAGCTCAGAGCCCTGCTGAGGTGGCACGGATAGGTGGCACTGATGGGCAGGAAAGATGGGCAGCACTGATGGGCACTGATAGGTGACACTGATGGGTACTGATAGGTGGCATTGATGAGCACTGATAGGAGGCACTGATAAGTGCCACTGATTAGCACCGATAGGCGGCATTGATGAGCACTGATAGATGGCACTGATAAGCAGCATTGATGAGGACTTATAGGTGGTGCTGATAGACGGTATTGATAGGCAGCATGGTGGGCATTGATGGGTACTGAAAGGTGGCACTGATAGGTTGCACTGATGGGCAGTGACGGGGCTGCACTGATAATCAGAACACTGAAGATCAGTGCCCTGATTATCAACGTGAATAATATACTGACAGTCTTGCTGGTTTACGGCTCTCCTTTCCTCACACAGACACAGCGTGGGACGAAAGGACTGCAGATAACCGGCAAGTCTGTTCTTGCTAGTTTATGGCTCTCCTTTCCTCACACAGACACAGCGTGGAAGGAAAGTACTGCTGATAACCGGCAAGTCTGTTTACATGTGATCAGTTGATTACATGGTAAAAGGCCACAACAGTCACAGAGTGTGCTGGATGCGTGGCCCAGGGGGTATGCAGGAGGCAGGGTTATGGGAGGATGATCATGGATGCCCTCCCAGAATTGGATGGAAGGGAGGGGGTCATGGGGGCCTTTCATGGTTTCTAGCCCTGGGACCCTAAAGGCTCCAGTTATGCCTCTGTATTGTTTACCTTCATTCATGGGCGTTCGCAAATACGGGCAAGGTGGGGCAGTTGCCCCACCCTGGAATCATCATGTGTTGTTGGCTACTTGGCTGTGTGTTGTGTTAAAATTTCTGCCACGGCCGTGCTGCAATCACGGCCACTGCAGACTTTTTTTCCTACATCTGTTTCTCTGCTGGCTGTTCTCTGCTTTCTGCTGGCTGCTGTTTTCACACTGACAGTCTGACACTGTCCAGTGTACACCGCTCTGCAGGTCAGCCTTTCCTCCCTCCTCTTCATTGATTGGCTTCCTGTGTAGTGTAGGTGTGTCTCACTCTCATTGTGTTGTTGTGGATCCGCCCACTCAAGCCGCAGATGCACCGAGTGATATGCTGGCCTGGCACTGGCAGTCTGTGAGCCGCCCAGATATATTCGGCTACCTGCTGTGCTGTGCCTAGGCAACAAGAACAGCAAGAAACCACAGGTAACAGCAATTAGCAGGACTGTCAGGAGGAAAAGCATTTTGATTGATTTATTGCTAGATTTGCTGTAAAGATAGTGTATTTAGTGTATTATGTTGATATGTTGTTCATGTCTTCTTCACTTCGTAAGTTATCACTCAGGCCAGGCTACCAGACCAGCCCATACCCAGCCTGTTTTCATCAAGATCAAAATATGGCCAGAACAAAATGGCTGCCCGTGCATTAAGGGCGCACAGGAGCACCGCCCCCTCTCTCCTATCACCCCTCTATCACCTATAGATTCATGCAATGCATGAATCTATCTATGGCCACTGCTGCCACCCCCTACTAAGGTGCCCGGACCCTTTTTTGGGTGCAGGACGCCTAAATTACAGTGGCGAGAGGTGTTTAATCGCCTCACGTCTGCTGTCATATGACGTGACTGATTTTGAGCGGGTATATCTGAATGATGTCTGTAGCTACAGACATCATTCAGATATTGCCGTTTTCAGCCAGCGATTTCCTACACCATAAGAATGAGCATAGTGACTGTTCCACCACTTGATCGTTTTTAAAGGAGGCGAGAGGGGACGTCCCCCCCTCCCGTCGCCCTCCGGTGCTTCTACCGACTCACCGTTATGATCGGTGAATCGGACAGTGGATCCGCCAGTCCCGGATGTTGATCTTGGAGATTTCCAGTGGACCAGATGGTCGCCGGTGTCCCTATGATCATCGGAGGCAGGGCACAATGTTATGACATCACACCCGGCCTCTGCATTCAAAAAAATGGTGCCGCTTCAGCTGGGAAGCCGTGATCGGTTTATTTTTATTTTTTATTTCAGGCTTCCCAGCCTAGTGGTGAGATGTGGGGTCTTATTGACTCCAGATCTCATTGTAAAGAGGACCTGTCATGTCATATTCCTATTACAAGAGATGTTTACATTCCTTTTTATAGCAATAAAAGTGATAAAAAATTATATTAAAAAAAAATGTTTTTTTTTTCAAAAAAGTGTCAAAAGAAAAAAGAAAAAAACATTTTTAAAGCACCCGTCCCCGCGTGCTCGCACGCAGAAGCAAACGCATACGTAAGTCCCGCCCACATATGAAAACGGTGTTCAAACCACACATGTGAGGTATTGATGCGAACGTTGGAGCGAGAGAAATAATTTTGTCCCTAGACCTCCTCTATAACTCAAAACATGTAACCAGTAAAAAAAATATACAGCGTTGCCTATGGGGTTTTTTAAGTACCGAACTTTGGCGCCATTCCACGAGTGTGTGCAATTTTGAAGCGTGACATGTTAGGTATCTATTTACTCTGTGTAACTTCATCTTTCAAAATATGCAAAAAAACATTGGGCTAACTCTACTGTTTTGTTTTTTTAAGCACAAAAATGTTTCTTTCCCAAAAAAAGTTTGAAAAATTGCTGCGCAAATACCGTGTGAGATAAAAAGTTGCAACAACCGCTATTGTATTCTCTAGGTTCTTTTCTAAAAAAACATATATAATGTTTGAGGGTTCCCTGCATTCTGAGCACAATGTGGACTAATTCCTGCATTCTGAGCACAATGCACTCCTGATCCTTGAATTCTGAGTGCAATGCATTCCACTCCTGATCCCTGCATTCTGAGCATAATGCAGTCGCGGTTCCTGCATTCTGAGTGCAATGCACTCCTGATTTCTGCATTCTGAGAGCAAAGCAGTCCTGATTCCTGCATTCTGAGCGCAATGCAGTCCTGATTCCTGCATTCAGAGCAAAATGCACTCCTGATCCCTGCATTCTGAGTGCAATGCACTCTTGATCCCTGCATTCTGAAAACAATGCACTCCTGAACCCTGCATTTGGAGTTTATATATTGTGCTGTGGTTTTATAGCTGGTGATGCCATTTTTCTAGTGCTCTGGATCTTTATCTTGTTCAGCGGATCTATATCTGGTGCAGTGAATCTACTGATGGTGCTGTAGGGTTATTTCAAGTGCTGTGGATCTGGTGCCGTGGGGTTATATCTATAGAGCTGGTGCTGTGGCAAGTCTTTTGGGTGCAATTAAGTGATGTAGCCAGGTGATGAGCAAAGTACTTAATGATCCCCATTTCTTTTTAGAAATGGATATCGGCAAATTTTTTTCAAAACGCAAATTGGATGATGTAGGATGATGTTGGATGATGATGAATCTGATAAGGGAGCAACACAAGAATCTAGACATGGCGAACAAGAGGCAGAATCAAGCACTAGTTCTGCAGATCCAGTTCCAGCTCCAATAGAATGTAGCCACATTGATGCTCCTGTTGATGCTCCTGTAAATGACATTGGATTGTATTTTAATTCATCAAAAAAACTAGCAGATGATCTTAAATACAAACTGCTAATAAATACACATAACCCACAGCCAGTTCATCATGGGATAGAAGGAGCTTTCATGAAATATAAAGATTTCCATGAAGGTGCACGGAACCATGTTTTAACGTCTTGGCATAAAAATGCAAGTGGATACAACAAATTTTTTGGAGATCAGAAAGAAACTGAAACAAGTATTGCTTGCCAAATAGACAGCGCTGTGAAAAGACAAGTTGAAGAAAATCGTAAAAAGTTATTTCCAATTTTGTCTATTATCTTATTTTGTGGAACACATGACATTGCTTTACATGGGAAACAAAGTACAACTGGAAACGTGCAAAGTCTGTACCAATTTCGCATTGAAGCTGGAGATGTGATCCTAAAGAACCATCTTGAAAATGCACCAGTTAAAGTGGTTGTATACCCAAATTTTTAACTTTTACCTACAGGAAAGCCTATAATAAGGCTTACCTGTAGGTAAAAAAAATATCTCCTAAACCTGTACTGTTTAGGAGATATTCCCCTCGGTATACGCCGCTGACTGCAGCGGCGCATGCGCACAAGGGGATTCTCGGCCTGAAAATCCGGCAGTGGCCGGCCGGCCGGGAATGAAATCTTCCACACACATGCGCGGGAGTGACGATATCGCTGCTCCGACCACTCACAGCGCCTGAGCCGCGATACCCGTAAGAAACGCGGAGGGAGCATGTCAGTTCCCTTGGCGTGGATCGGGCCAGATGTCGGGGCCTCGTTCTAAGGTAAGTGTTTCATAATGAGCTAGTATGCGGTGCATACTAAAATTATGCATTTTGCTTTGCAGGTTTAAAAAAAAAAAAAAAAAAAATTGCGGGTTTACTACCGCTTTAATGCACGTTATATATCAGTTCGTGTTGAAAATGAATTGATTAGATTATGTGAAGAAACATTATGAGAAGATCTGGTATCCTTATGCCGCGTACACACGTAGCAGACTATCCGACGGACTTAGTCTGGCGGACTTCCTGCCAGACTGTCCGTCAGACTTTCCGAACGAGCTACTTGCCCACACACGGCACTTTTTCAGCGGACTAATACGGCGTACTAAGTCTGCCGTACTATCCACCCTACTTTTGAAATGAACGGACTCGCCCACACACGCGGAGGAAAGTCCGCTCATTTCGAGCATGTCTCCAGGTAGGCGGGGCCCGCAAAGGAGACGTCGCTGGCCCCGCCACCTGGTATGGAGTTAAAGGGGAACCCCAACGCCGAAAAAAATCAGCGTGGGGGTCCCCCCAGGTCCACATCAGACCCTTGTCCGAGCACGCTACCCGGCCGGCCAGGAAAGGGGGAGGCGAGCGAGCGCCCCCCCCCCCCCCCCCCGAGCCGTACCAAGCCCTCAACATGGGGGGTGCCTTGGGGAAGGGGGGCCGCACGGGCCCCCCACCCCAAAGCACCTTTTCCCCATGTTGATGAGGACAAGGGCCTCTTCCCGGCAACCCTGGCCGTTGGTTGTCGGGGTCTGCGGGCGGGGGGCTTATCGGAATCCGGGAGCCCCCTTTAATAAGGGGGCCCCCGGATACCGGCACCCCACCCTATGTGAATGAGTATGGGGTACAATGTACCCCTACCCATTCACCTGTGAAAAAAAAAGTACAAAAAAAAAACACAGGATAAAAATTGTTTATTGCACAGCTCCGGGGGTCTTCCGTCTTCGGGGGTCTTCTCGTCTGACTCCTCCGATATCTTCTGCTAGCTCTTTTGCTAGCGGAGGAGGCCAGCTTTCTTCCTCGCCGCCGGCCTCTTCTTCCAACTTCGGGGGTCTTGTCCCCCTCTTCGGGGGTCTTGTCCCCCTCTTCGGTTCTTCTGCTGGGCCACCATGCCTTCTTATAGCTCTTTTACAGGCGGTGACCCGGTCTTCTGTCGCCGCTGTCGTCGTCGCCGCCGCCTTCTGTTCTTCTCTTCAGATGTTGACTCGTCGCATCCTCCGCACACAATGGCTCCGACGCGATGCGCGGCGACTTATATAGGGACATCACCGGATGATGTCCCCGCCCATTATGGTGTCACAGTCCCAGAGGATGCTGGGACTGTGACATCATAATAGGCGGGGACATCATCCGGTGATGTCCCTATATAAGTCGCCGCGCGCCCGGTCCTCGTCATTGTGAGCGAAGGGAGCGACGAGTCAACATCTGAAGAGAAGAAGAGAAGAAAAGAACAGAAGGCGTGCTGGCCCAGCAGAAGAACCGAAGAGGGGGACAAGACCCCCGAAGAGGGGGACAAGACCCCCGAAGTCGGAAGAAGAGGCCGGCTGCGAGGAAGAAAGCCGGGCTCCTCCGCTAGCAAAAGAGCTAGCAGAAGATAGCGGAGGAGTCCGGCGAGAAGACCCCCGAAGACGGAAGACCCCCGGAGCTGTGCAATATTAAAATAAACTATTTTTACCCTGTGTTGTGTTTTTTTTGTACTTTTTTTCACAGGTTAATGGGTAGGCCGCCTGCCCTGGGTCCGCTTTGAGCTGTGGCTTTAAAAAGGGCCAGTCCTGTGCAGTTCCCCTTCGCTCTGAAGCTTCCGTGCTGTCCTCCCCACCCTCGTCCTTTTGGTGGGAATTGCACTGGTTGGCTGCATTTGGGGGGCTGCATTTGGTGGGCTGCATTTGGTGGGCTCTGTACAGATGGGCTGCATTTGGTGGAAATTGCATTGGTGGGAACTGCACAGGTGGGCTGCATTTGGTGGGCATTGCACTGGTGGGCTGCATTTGGTGGGCACTGTATAGGTGGGCTGTATTTGGTGGGTACTGCACAGGTGGGATGCATTTGGTGGGCACTGCACAGGTGGGCACTGCACAGGTGGGCACTGCACAGGTGGGCACTGCACAGGTGGGCTGCAGTTGGTGGGAACTGAAAAGGCTGCAGTTGGTGGGCACTGATAAGCTGCATTTGATGGGCACTAAGCTGCATTTGGTGGGCACTGATAAGCTGCATTTGGTGGGCACTGATAAGCTGCATTTGGTGGGCACTGATAAGCTGCATTTGGTGGGCACTGGTAGGTTGCATTTGGTGGGCACTGGTGAGGCTGCATTGATGTATTGATCTCTCGCACCTGAGAGGAGGTCAGCACAGCCATGCCAAGCCAGTCTGAGGGGGGCCAGTGATCTAAAGGGGGAGTGAATACAATAATGTAAGGGGGCACTGATATAAAGGTTTCCCCCTTAAATTAGCCACCCCTTACCTTAGTGTATTCTTTCTGTGGAAAGTGGGCTCTGGTCACCAGAGCTGCCCCCCCCCCCCGCATTCACAGAGTCTCTTGGGTCCCCCTTGATTGCTACACTTTTACCACTTTTAACTGGAATGTGCTTTTATATATATATATAAAGCCCTATGTGCTTTCATATCTGTCTTATCTATATATAATACACTCTTCAAATGTGCATGGTTTTGCCTTTTATGAATAAGAAAATTACATAATGATGCTGGGCTGGTATAATAATGCTTTGAGGCTGGTATGAATTTTTTTCCAAGGCTGGCCTTATTCCCAGTCCGACCCTGGAACATACCCATTCTACCGCCTCACCCTGTGCCCTAACAGCATGTTGTAGTTGCAGGTAGAATAACATATTGGAGGGCAATGCAAACCTACCCTGTAAGTCTGAGAAGGAAAGTCATTTCCCATTGTGAAAAATATGTGAGAGGTGAGTTACTCCTTAGAACCACGTCATGTTTCTGCACTACTTATGTCTAGAGTTTATTATATTAAACCCTTTAATATTTAACCTAAACCTCGGCATAATATGTCACCACTAGGGATGAGCTTCGTGTTCGAGTCGAACGTACGTTCGACTCGAACATTGGCTGTTCGTCCGTTCGGCGAAATCCGAACATTTTGGTCCGTTCGTGTCAAATTCGCGTGGCGCTCACGGCCCACAATGCACTGCGATGGCGCAGTGCATTGCTGCCTCATGATTGGCCAAGCATGCACTGTGACCCCGCATGCTTGGCCAATCGCAGCGCCAGCAGCGAGGAGAGCCATGATTGGCCACAGGCAGGATGCCTGTGGCCAATCATAGCTCAGGCTGTGTAGTGCACGCCCCACACTATATAAGGCCGCCATTGCGGCGGCCTCGTGTAGTGTGTTGGAGTCTGAAGCAGTGGGTGTTCTGTGTACCTTTAACACAGTACACACTGATCGTTTTCGGCTGATTTCCTATCTTGCTGTTGTGTAGTGGCTATTGTCTGCGTGCCCTGACCGCAGTATACACCACTATATTCACCTCACCTATATAGCTAGTGATCTATCTTTAATAATAGAGCTTGCAGTCAGTAGTGTTAGGAGTGCGTGCTGTCTGCGTGCTCTGTACCCAGTACATACCGCTATATCCACCTACATAGCTGTTCTCTATTTGAGCCCACTTGCCATCTGCAGGAGTTATTGGGAGTAGTGTGTGCCTCCAGCACAGCACAGTATACATCTGTATATACCCCTTTATCTCTGCTGTTTTCTGGTTGGTGTCTGCGTGCCCTGACCGCAATATACACCGCGATATTCACCTCGCCTATATAGCTAGTGATCTATCTTTAATAATAGAGCTTGCAGTCAGTAGTGTTAGGAGATAGTGCGTGCTGTCTGCGTGCTCTGTACCCAGTACATACCGCTATATCCACCTACATAGCTGTTCTCTATTTGAGCCCAATTGCCATCTGCAGGAGTTATTGGAAGTTGTGTGTGCTTCCAGCACAGCACAGTATACATCTGTATATACCCCTTTATCTCTGCTGTTTTCTGGTTGTTGTCTGCGTGCCCTGACCGCAGTATACACCGCGATATTCACCTCACCTATATAGCTAGTGATCTATCTTTAATAATAGAGCTTGCAGTCAGTAGTGTTAGGAGATAGTGCGTGCTGTCTGCGTGCTCTGTACCCAGTACATACCGCTATATCCACCTACATAGCTGTTCTCTATTTGAGCCCACTTGCCATCTGCAGGAGTTATTGGAAGTTGTGTGTGCCTCCAGCACAGCACAGTATACATCTGTATATAATCCTTTATCTCTGGTGTTCTATAAAAAAGGCATCTGCAGGAGTTAGTGGGTGTTGTGTGCCTCCAGCACAATATAAACTACCCAACTGCTGTTTTACCCAACTCCCTTCAGGCCATTACCATGTCTGGAAGGCCAGCAAGGAGAGGCAGACAGGAGCGAGCCGATAAAAGAGGGCAAGCAGGCTCTGTGTCTAGAGACAACAGTGCTGGTCATGGACGCGGTGCATTGTCATCAGCACGTGGCCATGGGACATGCTTGTCCTTTTCGGCAGCTGGACATGTTGAACCGCAACATGCCAACGACTTGGTAGAGTGGATGACCAAGCCCTCTTCATCCTCCTCATCCTCTCTCACCCAGTCTCAGGGTAGTAGCAAAGCAGCTGCCAACGCATCGTCTTCCCTCCTCTCAATGTCATCATCAGTGACTCCTTCCCTAGACCCACCACGTCCTCCTGAGGAGTCTCCTGAACTCTTTAAACACAGTGTTGGGTACATGCTCCAGGAGGATGCCCAGTGTTTTGTGGGCTCTGATGATGACACTCAGCTAGAGGAAGGCAGTAGCGTGAGCGCAGAGAGAGGGGATGCTCAAGAAGGACAGCAATCTGGCAGTCATGTTCCACAAGCTGCAGCATACTGCCAGGTTTGCTACAGTGATGAAGAGGGAGGGGATGATGAGGGCACTGACTCCACGTGGGTGCCTGGAAGGAGGGAGGAGGAGGAGGAGGAGGAGGCACATGTCCAACGAGGCAGGATGCCCTCCGGGGGCCAGCTTAGGGGCAGCACACCGACTGAATCACACCGCAGAGCTCCGCCTGTGCAGAGCGCTGCCTCTGCGCGTTATTCTAAAAGTTCTTTGGTGTGGGCCTTTTTTGAGACGAGTGCATCAGATCGCACCGCTACTATTTGCAACATATGTCTCAAGTATATCTCACGTGGCCAAAACATCAGCCGCTTGGGCACCACATGCTTGACCAGACATATGTTGACCTGCCATGCAGCTCGTTGGCAAGCGTACCTCAAAGACCCACACCAAAGAAAGCGGACCTCTCCTTGCTCCTCATCAGCTGGCATCTCCAACCCCACTAGACCTTCAGTCCTCTCTGAAACCTGCTCTGAGAGGAATGTAGGTGTAGAATTAGGTGTGTCACAGCCAAGTGCTTCCGGGAACTCTGCTAGCGGTACACCCACGTCCGATTATAGCAGGCAAATGTCCCTGCCCCAGCTGCTGGACCGGCAGAAGAAGTTTACTCCCAGCCATCCACATGCCCAGCGGTTGAATGCTAGCTTGGCTAAATTGCTAGCACTTCAACTGCTGCCTTTTCAGTTGGTAGACTCGGCCCCCTTCCGTGAGTTTGTACAATGTGCGGTTCCTCAGTGGCAGGTCCCCAAACGCCACTTTTTCTCACGGAAGGCGATTCCGGCTCTCTACCGGCATGTGGAAGGCAATGTCCTTGCCTCGCTGGACAGGGCGGTCAGCGGTAAGGTGCATATTACCGCTGACTCATGGTCCAGCAGGCATGGACAGGGACGTTACCTGTCTTTCACGGCCCATTGGATCACTCTTCTGGCTGCTGGGAAGGATGCAGGACAAGGTGCAGTAGTGTTGGAGGTTGTTCTGCCACCACGCCTCCAAAATGCTACTATTGGTTGTGACACACCTCTCTCCTCCACCCCCTCCTCTTCTTCTTCCTCCATGGCCTCTTCCAGTGCTCTGTCCTCAGAACCAGCGGTGCTCCGTAGGCGTTCCAGGGGCTACGCAAGTACGCAGGCAAAACGATGCCATGCCGTGCTTGCGCTGGTTTGTTTGGGGGACAGGAGCCACACTGGGGCGGATGTTTTGTCAGCTCTGCAGGGGCAGGCCGAGAGGTGGTTGACGCCACGCCAGCTTAAGCCAGGAATGGTGGTTTGCGACAATGGCACCAACCTCTCCGCCCTCCGACAGGGACAACTGACCCATGTGCCCTGTGTAGCTCACGTCCTTAACCTGGTGGTGCAGCGGTTCTTGGGCAGGTACCCCGGCTTACAGGATGTCCTGAAGCAGGCCAGGAAAGTCTGTGTGCATTTCCGCCGATCATTTAATGCCTGTGCTCGGCTGGCTGAGCTCCAAAAGGAGTTGAACCTGCCCAAGAACCGCCTTATATGTGACATGCCCACCAGATGGAACTCAACATTGGCCATGCTGCAGCGGCTGCACACGCAGCAGAGGGCCATCAATGAGTACCTGTGCGACTACGGCACCAGCACAGGGTCAGGGGAGCTTGGTTTTTTCTCACCACGCCAGTGGGGCATGATCAGGGATGCATGCACTGTCCTGTCACCGTTTGAGGAGGCCACAAGGATGGTGAGCAGTGACAGTGCATGCATCAGTGACACTGTACCTCTTGTCCACCTCTTGGAGCATACGCTGCGTGGAATAATGGACAGGGCACTTGAGGCAGGAAGAGGAGGACTTCCTTGCCTCTCAAGGCCCCCTTTATCCAGACAGTGTTCCTGCTGTGCCACCCATCACACAGGAAGAGGATGAGGAGGAGGAAGAGGAGGAGGAGGATGATTGTGTCAGCATGGAGGTGGAGGCTGGCACTCAGCATCAGCAGCAGCAGTCTTGTAGGGATGATTTACAGTTCCAAGAAACACGTGGACTTGTACGTGGCTGGGAGGAGGTAGCTGCGGATCATGTTGTCCTTAGTGACCCAGAGGACTCCTTACCGAATGCCTCAGCTAACCTACGCTGCATGGCCTCCCTGATCCTGCAAAGCCTGCGGAAGGATCCTCGTATTCTTCGGATCAAGGAGAGGGACCATTACTGGCTGGCCACTCTCCTTGATCCACGGTACAAGGGTAAGGTTGCCGACCTTATCTTGCCATCGCAGAGGGAGCAGAGGATGAGACATCTCCGGGAGGCCTTGCAGAAAGGTCTGTGCAACACGTTCCCAGAGACTGGGAGGTTACAAACTCCTGGTCCTGGACAACGTGTTGCTGAGGCATCGGTCAGAAGGAGCGGTGGAGAAGGTGGCCGTCTGACTGATGCTTTCAGACAATTTTTTAGTCCGCAGCCCCAAGGTATGATCGGTTCCAGCACCCATCGCCAGCGTCTGATTTACATGGTGCAGGAATACCTAGGGGCAAGGTCAGACTTGGACACCTTTCCCACCGAAAATCCTCTGGCTTACTGGGTCTTGAGGATGGATCACTGGCCAGAGCTTGCACAGTATGCAATTGAGCTACTGGCCTGTCCTGCATCCAGCGTTCTTTCGGAACGCACCTTCGGTGCTGCTGGTGGCTTTGTTACCGATCACAGGGTGCGCCTGTCCACCGAATCAGTTGATCGACTGACCTTCATCAAGATGAATCAGTCTTGGATCACCCACAGCTACCAAGCACCTGAAGCTGATGTAACCGAATAATTTTTTTTGAAATACCACATCCCTTCAAGACTGCCTATGCTGATGCTGAGTGACTGTCCTGTTATGTTGATTGTCTATCCTCTTCCTCCTCCGCTGATATGTTGGAAGAACATTTTTGGTTCTGGGTGATGCCAGCAGCCCAATTTTTCTGCCCCTGTTTAACAGGGGCGTTTAATTACAATTTTTGATGCAATGCTTTGCAGCAGGGCTAATTCCTGCAATAAAACTAGAGTATATGGCAGAGGTTGCAGTGTGGTGGCACCAGCACCAGTGCCTAAGGCCCAATTTTTCTGCCCCTGTTTAACAGGGGCGTTTAAGTACTATTTTTGATGCAATGCTTTGCAGCAGGGCTAATTCCTGCAATAAAACTAGAGTATATGGCAGAGGTTGCAGTGTGGTGGCACCAGCACCAGTGCCTAAGGCCCAATTTTTCTGCCCCTGTTTAACAGGGGCGTTTAAGTAAAATTTTTGATGCAATGCTTTGCAGCAGGGCTAATTCCTGCAATAAAACTAGAGTATATGGCAGAGGTTGCAGTGTGGTGGCACCAGCAGCAGTGCCTAAGGCCAAATTTTTCTGCCCCTGTTTAACAGGGACATGTAATTCTTGATATAATATTTCACAGGAGGGCCCCTTCCTGTGCCCACCCAGAGTAACGGTGAGGACTTATAGTGTTGTGGCACCAGCACCACAACCACGAAAGGTCAATTTTTCTACCACTGTTCAACAATGGCATGTAATTACAATTCTTTTTTTTTTTTTATAATTAATCTTTATTAAATTTTCACAATATACAGACCACATTTTAAAATAGCATTGCCAGAAATTCAATGCGTATTCCTTCCATTCAGGAGTCTGAGTTTTAAAGTTCAAGGAAGGGGGGGGGGGGGGGCATGAACATACATCCATACATCAAATATAATTAACAAAATAAAGACAATATCTAGACAATACCATAACCCCCATTATCCTTCCTCAACTATTTTTGCACTTCCTACATTTTTCCTATTGATATAACCCCCTCCCCTCCCTCCCTCTCTATCGTTACAACCCCCCGCTCCCCTCCCCTCCGGTATATACATTTGTGCTTTTATCCTTCAGTGTGTCATAAATGTATTATAATACTTCCAATACCTTTAATACACTCTACCCTACTCCATCCCAGTACCCATCCCCCCCCCCCCCCTTCTCTTCTTTTTCTCATTATGGTTTAAACTGGGGTATGCATCTCCTCTATCCAATCTCGCCAATTTCTGTTAAACTCTTAAGTTATTTCGTTTTGCGTATACTGCTCTCTCCTTACATAGATATTCGTTTACAGCACTCATCCAATCCTCTACTGTGGGGGCTAGATTTGATTGCCATCTCCTAGCAATCATTCTTCTGGCTTGGAATAGGCATCTTAGAATTACCGTTGTTACTCCCTTTCTCTCTGCTTTCTCATTTCTATATCCTAAGATACACACTATGGGGTTTAATTCTATCACAGTCCCAAAGACACTACTTATTGTCTCTACCACTCCTTCCCAGTATCTAAATAATTTGGGACATTTCCAGAGCATATGTATTAAATTCCCTGTCCCCCCACACCTGGGGCAACAGTCATCTGCTCTCTTACCAAATCTAAATAATCTCTGAGGAGTATAGTATGCTCTATCAATTACCATCAGGTGGGAAATCTTATGGGGGGGAGAAACCGAGACCTTTGGGCATGCCTCTAGGATATTTTTCCACTGTGCTCGTGTTATATTACCTATGTCTTGCTCCCATTTCCCCTTCTCGACCCTCCCTTTCCTCTCACAATTAATCTGTTCACCCAGCGGGGCATAGAATTTAGATATTAATCCTTTAGTGGGTCCTACTTGTGCTACTGGATGTAGCAAGGGCAGTTCTTCCCATGTTAGTGATAAGTTTCCAATCTGGGTCTTTAAAGCGTGCCTCACTTGTATATAAGCATAAAATGAGTTTTGTGGTATCTTAAATTCTTTTTGCATTTGATCAAAAGATTTGATACCCCTGCCGCCATATAGATGGCTCAGCCTTACAATACCGCATTTTTCCCATTCTAAAATTTTTCCAACCCGCCATATTTTCTGTAGCTTCTTATTGTTCCAGAGAGGTGTATACTTTGTTATTTCCCTATATCCCATTTTTTTTTTAACTATATCCCATAGCTTTAACATCATTTTTACTGTAGGGCATCTACACTGGAATGAGTCCGCTTCCAAGGTCTCAATCAGCGTACTATGTGGGGAGCCTGTTAGTACTAATCTCCCATTTGGGGTTCCTCCATTCACCTCTTCAATCCCCCCTAGCTGTTGTAATTGGGATGACCAAAAATAGCACTCCGGATAGGGGACTGCGAATCCTCCTTCCTCTCCCAGTAGCTGGAGCATCCGCAATCTCAATCTGGCCTGTCCTCCCTTCCATATTAATTCCCTGAACAACATCTCGATCTTATTAAACCAACTTCTATTGATCCATATTGGGGTATTATGCAATATGTATAAAAGTTGGGGCATCCAGATCATTTTTATCAGATTACATCTACCAGCCACCGAGAGAGACATTCGCTTCCATATAGCAATTTTTTGTTTAAACTTAACCAATAATGGGACTAAATTATAATTTATAAATTGCTTAGGATCCCTTGTCAAGGTTACTCCCAGATATTTCAACGTATCCACTGTTGACATTTGGGGGGTTCCCAGGGCCGTTTGTTGACCAGTTGGGTCCAGAGGAAGACATTCCGACTTTTCCCAACTAATCTCCAGCCCTGTAAAGCCTCCAAACTCTTGCACCAATCCCATTGCTTTTGGTAGTGAGTGCCTCATATCCCCCAGAAACAATAGGATATCATCTGCATAAAGTGAGATTTTTTCCTCCCCAGTTTTTCTCAAAAAACCGACTATCTCCCGATTTGCTCTGATTGCACAGGCCAAGGGCTCTATAGCCAGCGCAAAGAGTAGGGGCGACAGTGGGCACCCCTGCCTCGTCCCTCTCCCCAGCTCTATTTTATCGGAGAACTTGTTATTAATTTTTAGTCTCGCACTAGGTTTATCGTATAACATCCTAATCCAGCCTATAAAGGAAGGACCCAGGCCAAATTTCTCCAAGACTTTCCATATATATCCCCATTCTACACTATCAAATGCTTTCCTTACGTCCAATGCCACAACTGCACCCGGAGTATCATTATCCATTGGGATCTGTAAATTCAAGAAGGCTCTTCTAATATTTATACTAGTTGACCTGTTGGCTATAAACCCTGTTTGGTCCATATGGACTAATCTTGCTATAACTCGATTAAGCCTACTCGCTAATACCTTGGCCAGTATCTTTGTATCAGTGCACAGGAGAGAGATTGGTCTATACGCTGCTACATCTAGGGAGTCCTTTCCTTCTTTGTACAACAAAATTATAACCGCCTCCATCATTGATGGTGGCAATTTACCCTCCCCGTATGCTCCTCTTAACGTCTCCAGGAGTTCAGGAAGCAGTATCTCGCCAAAATTTTTATATACTTCAATCGGTAGCCCATCCGGCCCAGGTGATTTCTGATTTGGCATGCTCGCAACTGCCTCCTGAAGTTCTTTCAAAGTTATTGGGGCTTCGAGTTCTTCTCTTTCTTCTTGTTTCAAACATGGTACCTCTAGTTGACCTAGAAATGTTTCCATCTGCTCATCCATCCCCACTTTCTGTGCAGTATATAGTTTTTTATAGTATCCTTCAAATACTTGACATATACTCCCAGTTTCCGTTGTAACCTCTCCCTCAGATGTCCTAATCGCCAAGATTGAGGAGGGGCCCAAGTTGTTCTTCACCAGTTGTGCCAACATTTTTCCCATACTTTCCCCTTCAGCAAAGGAGGCTTGCCGTTGGAGCATATGTTGTATCTCCGCTTTCTTCAGGGTTATTAGCCTAAGTTCTTCTTGTTTATCTAACCAGATTTTTTCTTTACCCTGGATGGGTTCACTAATAAAATCTCTTTCAGCCTCTAACACTTCTCTCCCTATTCGTACCTCCTGCTCCCTAGACTTTCTATTTATTTTTGCTATTGATTGGATCAGGAGACCCCTCAAAAAAGCTTTCAGAGTATCCCATAGGATCCCTGATGTTACTGTACCCCGGTTATTTTTTAGAAATTCTTTTAGTTCCCACTGGATTCTCTCAGGGCGTTCTTCTGTCTCTTTTTTTATCAGTTCCAACCAGAGCAGGTTCACTTTCCACACCCTCTGTACCCTTTGTTCTCTCATTTTTAATGCTGCTATCACTGGGGAGTGATCTGAAATCCCCCTGGACTGGTATTCAATCTTTTCCACCATTTGTAAGGCCAGGTCATTCCCCAGTATCATATCAATCCTGGATAACGTAGAATGCGTGGCCGATTGACAACTATACTGCCGGGCTCCCGGGTTCCCAGTTCTCCATAAATCCAGTAGTCCTGCTTCTTCCAGGTACTGACCCATCCTCCCCTGCCAAGCTGGTTCCGTCAGTATTTTTTCTGGGAATCTATCAATTTTAATATCCAAGACCATGTTGAAATCCCCTACTATTATAGGAATACCATCTATCCCCACTAAGAATTCCTGTAATTTAAAAAGCACTTCCATTTTAAATGGTGGAGGGATATAGATATTTGCCAGCATACATTCTCTGTTTTCAATTAAGCAATGTAAGAAAATGTATCTACCCTTTTCATCCAGGCTGACCCGTTTACATACAAAATTCACCCCCGTTCTTACCAAGACACTCACCCCTCTACTATATGTCGAGTAAACAGAATGGTATTGAAATTGATATTTTCTACTCTGCAGCCGGTATATTGTGTCTCTATTTAAATGGGTCTCCTGCAGGCATAACAACCCTACTCCATATCCCTCCAACATGGATAGCACAGCTTTTTGTTTCACCTGCGTCCCCAGGCCCCTCACATTCCAGGAGCCTATCTTAATTTTCCCATCCTGCATTTGAGTAAATAAACAAAAAAAAAAGAGGAAGAAAAATGGAGCGAGGGAGAGAGAAAACAGGGCGGGAGTATTTCTAAAAAAGACAGACTAAGATCCATTTATACCCCAGTTCCTTCCACCTCCCCCCTACCTTCTTTATTAAATTATACCAAACTTCCCAGACCTTAATCCCCAATAGAATAACAAATTTACTAACCATCACCACCATTTCATATATTATATATCTCCTAATGTGAGTTATACTATATAATTGTTTGTTACAATTTTTTCCCGTGTAACCAATACGTTTTCCTTGTTTTTTTTGCCTCCCCATATTTTGTGTCCTTTCTTTATTTGAGTTATCTCCTGAGCCCCATTCATTAGTGCAAACGTTTTTTTTCCCCCCCAACCTCCCCCATATTTTTCCCTCCCCTCCCATCCTGCCTCCCTCCCACCCCTCCCCCACCTACCCAGGTGTTACCCAAGGGGCTTCTTAGTGACCTTATTCCACTATTTTCACAACCTATACACCACATACACCTTCTCCACTCCTTCTCGCCGTGTATTACCTCCCCCCCTCCCCCCCACACAAAAAAAAAAAAAAAAAAAGAAAGCCATACATACCTCACCCCCCCCCCCCCCCCCTTTCTATCTTCCTACCACACTCACACTCCTGACCAGGGACCATAAAGACTAAAATTTTTCTCTATTTTCTTCTATCCATTTTTCCACTTCCATTGGAGAGCTAAAAACCTGGGTATGCCCTAATGCATTAATCCGTAACTTTGCAGGGTAAAGAAGAGCATACGTCACCCTGAGCTTCTGTAACCTGCGCTTCACCTGAAAAAACTCTGCCCTTTTTCTCTGGAGTTCTGGGGAAAAATCAGAATATAATGAGATTCTAACACCCTTGTACAGTATATTCCCCATTTCCCTTGCTTTCCGTAACAACACCACTTTATCTTTATAATTAAGTAATTTCATCAGTAATGGCCTAGGACGACCCCCCTCAAGTGGGGCTCTAAAGGGCACTCTATGCGCCCTCTCTATGGAAAATGCTGTTGAAAACAAGTCAATTAATAAATGTTCCATAAACTCAGCGGGATTTACACCCTCGCTTTTTTCAGGAAGACCCACTATGCACACATTGTCCCTCCGGAGTCTATTTTCCATTTCATCCATTCTTGTTCTATATCCACTAAACTGCTCCTTCAAGCTTTCTACTTCTTTAATTAGGAAGGTTGTGTCGTCTTCTAATCTACTAGGCCTTATCTCAAGTTCTGTCGTCCTTTCCACCACTTTCTGTAAGTCTTGCCTTACCACCAGTAGGTCCTCCTTCACTCCCTTCATTTGATTACAGAGTTCTTTCAGTGAGATGTTACATGCGTTTACGGCCAATAACACGTCCTTAATAGTTGGCTCTTTTTCTAACGGAGGAGAGTCACCCGTTATGATCTATATATTCTGTTCCCCTGCACCCGCATTTTTATTAACTGAACATTTCGCCACTGCTCCAGCCTGCGTATTAATATTAATGTTTGACTGTCCCATGCTTTTCCTTTCAGACATTACTCCTTGCTGCCCCTTTGTCTGCCCTTTTTTTGGAGGGGTCTGAGATGACTGTACAGGGTTATGAGCAAATTGTTCTAATTTAGCTGCTGTGGCAGACTGTTGCGAACTTTTTTCCCCTCTTTCCTTTGCAGAACGCAGGTGCTGCATCTTACTTTCCTTTTCTCACCCCTTTCTTCAGAACAGTCCTGGATATATCGTATTTTAATATATTTTTAACTTTTTAACCCAGCCGCCCATCACTCAGTTGATCGCTTAGTGCAATATTAGCAGTATCTTATAACCAGTTCTCCAGTATTCACTTCATGTATCACAAAAACTTCCTGTTTTATTGCTTCACAACAGACATTTGCACGCACTAGTTCAAGTACCGTTCAACCAGTTGATTTTTAGAACAGCCACCATCCCTCAATTGATCAATTAATGCGATACTGATCTTGTCTTATAGCCAGTCCACAAGCACTCAATTCAAATATCACAGACTTCCTGGTTCGCTGCTTACAAACGTTCGTTTTTACAGCAGGTACTTCTTTGCATATACTACCCGGGTTATCATTCATTCGTCTTAGAGCACAAAACGAAGCGATGAGATCCAGAAAAAAAGAGCTATAAGTCCTTCTCACTCCCGGCCAGCGCCCTCCTGTTTACTTGTTACCATTTCTCAGGCATCGCTATGTCCACAACTTGCTCTGCCAGACCTCCGCCTGCCATGCCCCTCACACCTCCGACTTCTTCCCCCCCCCCGCAATCCTGCCGCTTACCTCCTTCCTCCTATCGCGGCTTACTGGAGAGCGGGAGAGCCTCTTGGTGTCCACTGTATGCGGCGTCTCTCGGCAGGACTCAAAAGCGTTCGGCGTTGGTCGGGGGTACTCGTGCTTCTTCGGCCGTGTTCGCTGGGGTTCGGAACCCGGAAGTAAACGGGAATCTGAGGGCTCGGCACAATAGTACAGTGATACGCTGTCACTCCTCCTCCCGTCCAGCTTCGATGATCAGCTCCAGCCCACCTCACGCTGCGTCCGGCCGCAGCACTAAGCGATCCACGCTCTCGTCATGGGGGTCTGGGAGAGAGTCACACACGGCGTCTCACATCTCTCACTCACTCCATCTTGCACATCCGGTCACACCCAATTACAATTCTTGATATAATCGTTCACAGCAGGGCGCTCCAGCGCCCACCAAGAGTCACTTTGAGGGCTTACAATGTTGTGGCAAAACCAACACCTTGTTCCGCCATTTCTGCAGAGCATATAGGGCAGGCCCCTACTTTCAAACATCCAATTTACAAACATCTCCTACTTGCAAACGGAAGGAGACAACAGCAAGTGAGATGCAAAAAGATTGACGACAAAACAAATTATACAGGACTGGAGCTACACTTTAAAAATGTACCAGTTGAAAATTACAAACAGATTCAACTTAACACAACAAACCTACACAGTCCCTGTCTTGTTTGCACCGCCTGTATACTGCTGTTCTGAGTATATAGGGCCTGGGGGCCACACGCATTTCCTTTTTTTAATATGGGTACGGGGTTCCCCTTAATATGCGTACAAGACCCAAATAGGCTGGTAATGGGCAGGGAGGGCTACCCATGCCATTTTTCTCAATGATTTTCAACCATATTGCAGGAACCAGATATAACATTAAAACCGCAAGCAGTTTTAAATGGTGTTATTTCCGTTAAATGTCATTTTGTGCAGAGACTGTTCTAAACACGGGAAACACGTGGCACTTCACAGGCATACTACAGACACCCCACAGGCACCATATTTAAAGGAATATTTCACTTTTTTTTTCACTTTAATCGTCATTAAAATCAGTGCTCCTGCCAAAACGGCCGTTTTTAAAACTTTTTTTTGCATTGACCCATGTCCCCTGGGGCAGGAGCCAGGTCCCCAAACCCTTTTTAGGACAGTATCTTGCATATTAGCCGTTAAAATTAGCACTTTTCATTTCGAACGTTCGAGTCCCATAGACTTCAATGGGGTTCTAACGTTCGTTCGAATTTGGGGTCCGTTCGAAAGTTCTGGTGCGAACCGAACCGGGGGGGGTGTTCGGCTCATCCCTAGTCACCACTTCTAATAATTATATTAATTTTTTACATTGTTTGCTTTTGTAGATTAATGGAACATGTTTTTAACCACTTAAGCCCCAGACCAACTGTCAGCCTAAGGACCAGAGGTCTTTTTACAATTTCGCACTGCACTGCTTTAACTGGTAATTGCGCGGTCATGCAATGTTGTACCCAAACGAAATTTGCGTCCTTTTCTTCCCACAAATAGAGCTTTCGTTTGATGGTATATTATTGCCTCTGCAATTTTTATTTTTTACGATATAAATGGAAAAAGACTGAAAAAAAAAAAGATATTTTCTAATTTTTGTTATAAGAAGAATCGAATAAACTCAATTTTAGTCATACATTTAGGCCAAAATGTATTCAGCCACGTGTCTTTAGTAAAAAAAATGTCAATAAGCGTATATTTATTGGTTTGCGCAAAAGTTATAGCGTCTACAAACTAGAGTACATTTTCTGGAATTTACACAGCTTTTAATTTATGACTGCCTATCTAATTTCTTGAGGTGCTAAAATAGCAGGGCAGTACAACCCCCCCACCCAAATGACCCCATTTTGGAAAGTAGTCACCCAAAGGAAATTGCTGAGAGGCATGTTGAGGCCATTGAATATTTTTTTTTTGTCCCAAGTGATTGATGACAAAAAAAAAGTTTACAAAAAGTTGTCACAGTTGCCCACACACGGCGCTTTTTCAGTGGACTAATACGGCGTACTAAGTCCGCCGTACTATCCGCCGTACTTTTGAAATGAACGGACTCGCCCACACACGCGGAGGAAAGTCTGCTAATTTCGAGCGGGTCTCCAGGTAGGCGGGGCCCACGAAGGAGACGTCGCTGGCCCCGCCACCTGGTATGGACTTAAAGGGGAACCCCAACGCCGAAAAAAATCGGCGTGGGGGTCCCCCCAGGTCCACATCAGACCCTTGTCCGAGCATGCTACCCGGCCGGCCAGGAAAGGGGGGGACGAGCGAGCGCTCCCCCCCCTCCTGAGCCATACCAGGCCGCGTGCCCTCAACATGGGGGGTGCCTTGGGGAACAGAAGGTGGTGGCGGCGGCGACAGAAGACCGGGCCACAGCCTGTAAAAGCTATAAGGCGGCGCGGTGGCAGAAGAACCGAAGAGGGGGACAAGACCCCCGAAGAGGGGGACAAGACCCCCGAAGTTGGAAGAAGAGGCTGGCGGCGAGGAAGAAAGCTGGGCTCCTCCGCTAGCAAAAGCTAGCAGAAGATAGCGGAGGAGTCTGGCGAGAAGACCCCCGAAGACGGAAGACCCCCGGAGCTGTGCAAGAAACTATTTTTATCCTGTGTTGTGTTTTTTTAGTACTTTTTTTCATAGGTGAATGGGTAGGGGTACATTGTACCCCATACTCATTCACATAGGGTGGGGTGCCGGTATCTGGGGGCCCCCTTATTAAAGGGGGCTCCCAGATTCCGATAGGCCCCCCGCCCGCAGACCCCGACAACCAACGGCCAGGGTTGTCGGGAAGAGGCCCTTGTCCTCATCAACATGGGGACAAGGTGCTTTGGGGTGGGGGGGCCGCGCGCGCCCCCTTCCCCAAGGCACCCCCCATGTTGAGGGCACGCCTCAGGAGGGGGGGCACTCGCTCGTCCCCCCCTTTCCTGGCCGGCCGGGTAGCGTGCTCGGACAAGGGTCTGATGTGGACCTGGGGGGAACCCCCACGCCGATTTTTTCGGCGTTGGGGTTCCCCCTTAAGTCCATACCAGGTGGCGGGGCCAGCGATGTCTCCTTCGCGGGCCCCGCCTACCTGGAGACCCACTTGAAATGAGCGGACTTTCCTCCGCGTGTGTGGGCGAGTCCGTTCATTTCAAAAGTACGGCGGACTGCCATAACCATGGCCGGATTGTCCGCCGAAATGCGAGTCCAGTGGGAAGATTGGAGTGCAAAACTACTTTCTAAGTCCGCCATACTTTCGGGTCAAAAAAGTATGCCGGAGGCTACACACGGGGGGATTGTTCGGCGGACTTGAGTTTTCCGGACTTTTCCACCCGATTGTTTGATCGTGTGTACGCAGCATAAGGGTGCACATTTTTGATTTCACTCCTCACTACCTATCACAGTTTGGAAGGCCATAAAATGCCAAAATAACACAAAACCCCCCCAAATGACCCAATTTTGGAAAGTAGACACCCCAAGCTATTTACTGAGAGGCATGTTGAGTCCATGGAATATTTTATATTTTGCCACAAGTTGCGGGAATATTAAACTTTTTTTTTTTGCACAAAGTTGTCACTAAATGATATATTGCTCACACATGCTATGGGCATATGTGAAATTACACCCCAAAATACATTCTGCTGCTTCTCCTGAGTACGGGGATACCACATGTGGGGGACTTTTTGGGAGCCTAGCCACGTACGGGACCCCGAAAACCAAGCACCGCCTTCAGGATTTAAATATAAAACGCTACCAAAAAAACCTGTTAGTGATAGCAGGGATCAGGCCTGACTCCTCGAATGCTGCAGTTATGTGTTTAGTGTTTTGTAAGTGACAGTGATCGATCAATACTGCACTTGGGTGGGCTGGGCGGAGGGCCAAAACGCAGGTGCTAGCAGGTATCTGGGCTGATCCCACTTACAATGCATTTTTTTGGAACCCTAAACTGCTGGGGACGCTAGTATAGATCTGATCAGATCAGATATTGATCTGTTCAGATACTATACCACTACGGGAGATGTATGCTTTGCTCGTGGGTGTTAGCGGTACTGGCACTAACCTAGCAATGCCTGGGGCGACGCAGACCCTATCTGACCCTAAAACCTAATTGATATCACCCGCCGGGTGATCAGGGGCTTAAACCTTTATTGGGTAATAAATGGTGGGTGCCCTGATGCTATAAAAAGCAAACTAACCAGCGTCACCCGTAACACTTATACGGTGATCACTGGTGAAAGGGTTAACTAGGGGCAATCAGGGGGTTAAAACCTTTATTAGGTAGTATATGGGGGTCCCTGACGCTATATAAAAACCTGACGGGGAACCTAAATAACGAACTGGCTAACCAGTGTCACCAGTGAGACTTATGCAGTGATCGCTGATGAAAGGGTTAACTCTAGGGGCAATCAGGGGGTTAAAACCTTTATTAGGTAGTATATGGGGGTACCTAACGCTATAAAAACCTGGCGGTGAACCTAAAAAATAACTAGCTACCTAGTGGCACCAGTGACACTAATGCAGCAATCAGAAAAACGATTGCTTAGTGACACTGGCAAAAGGGGGTGAAAGGGTTACCTGGGGGCAATCAGGGGATTAAACCTTTATTGGGAGGGTAGGGGGCTACCCTGGACCTAACACTAACTGCCCTAACAGTTTTTACAGTTACAACTGACACTAAATGCAGTGATCAGTAAATAAATGATCACTGCAATCAGTGACACTGTGACTGGGGGGGGGGTGATCGGGGGGTGATCCGGGGGTGACTGGGGGTTAAAGTGTGCCTATGTGTACCTACATGTCAGTGTAGTGATTGGTGCACTTACTATGTCTTCTCTCCTCCCCGTCCGGTCAAAAAGACCGCCTCGAGGAGAGTGACATCACTTCCTCCTGCCTGTGTTTACACTACACAGGCAGGGGAAGCTTTTCATTCGCCAGGAGCGATCGAGAGGGGATGGCCAGAAACCAATGGCCATCCCCTCATCCCGGATCACTCCTGAAGTGAAACGGACCGCCGCAGCCAGCGGGAGGAGGTCCAATCGGACCCCCCACCCGCTGGAAGGCAGGCACGTACGGGTACGTGCTTGTGCCTGTCCGTGCCATTGTGCCGACGGTCCTAAAGTGGTTAATCAACCTCAATTAAACACCAAAGTTATAATAAACCCAAGAACAAAACTTTAGTATATTGCAGATTAGCAATCCTTAAATGTGGTGGCTGCATTTGTTTTCTAAAGCTGGTCTTACATTCATCAAATGCAAAAATAATTTTCTTTCAAAAACCTTTACTAAGAATTTTCATTCGGATTTCGCACCATTAGTGGGCTGCAGCAACAGACAATTTAAGTGCGGCCATCAAATTTGAGTGATCGGGCATGTTGAGAATTTTTTGAAAAACAAACAATATTCTAATCAATGATGGGAGAATTGTGCAAGAAATATAATCAAGAAAACAAATGCGCATGGGCGCAAGAAAGAAAATTCCCAGCCATGAAAATTATTTTCTGTAGCAACATGAGGTGAAATTGAAGGCTTAGTTGGTCGAATTTCAAAATCAATGGTGGCACCATTGAATCACAAAACGCATACAATTTCTGATTTTCGAAAGAAAATTAGTTCGGAATTCGACCATGTATGGCAATCATTAAGCTTTATTTCTTTTTGTCACCTGGTGACCAGTAGCACACCTTTGGACAGTAGCATTGTTAATCTGGTGAAAGGGTAGTGTTAGATCTAGCAGATTATTGACTTGAATAACAGGTTAAAGCAGAACTTCATCAAATGCTTCAGCAATAGTTTTTGTTCTTTTTGGGATAAAGATTTTAGAGTTTTGTAAAAGCTGATCATTGTAAGCACTTCTGTCATTGTTAAATGGTTGGCGCAATATGCTAACTCCTGACTTTGCTGGAAAGCTTGGTCTGTTAAAGAGGAAGTAAACCCTCTCTAAAAAAACAAAAACAAACACCCTGCAGGACCAAGGCATAATGAGCTAGTATGCATAGCATACTAGCTCATTATAAATTACTTATCTGAGATTGAAGCCCCTGCAGTGACCCTCTTTCACCTCCTCCTTCGCCGCCATATCTCCCGGAGTGACTTCCGGGTATCGCTGCTACAGCGCTGTGACTGGCCGGAGCAGCGATGACGTCGCTCCAGCACATGCGCGCAGTGATGGCATGATCGCCTTCACTAACGGCACGCTCAGTGTGCCTGTGCCGCTGTCTATGGCATGCATGCGCCGTAGACACCGGTGCCCGTTTTTGGAAAAATAAAATATCTCCTTAACCATGTACTTGTATCTACAGGTAAGCCTTAATCTAGGCTTACCTGTAGGTTAAAGTGGTCTGTAATGCCCTGTACACACGGTCGGACTTTCCGACGGAAAATGTGTGATCGGATCTTGTTGTCAGAAAATCCGATCGTGTGTGGGCTCCATCTGAATCTCCGACACGCAAAGTTTGAGAGTAGGATCTGAAATTTTCCAACAAAATCGGATCGTTTAAATTCCGATCGTGTGTAGACAACTCCGACGGACAAAGTGCCAGGCATGCTCAGAATAAATTACAAGACAAAAGCTATTGGCTACTGACCTCTTTATAGTCAGATCGTACGTGTGTTATATCACTGCGTTCTGAATGATCGGATTTTCCGATAACTTTGTGCGACGTGTGTATGCAAGACAAGTTTGGATTTTGTTGTCAATGTCCGACCGTGTGTACAGGGCATAAGGGTTTACAACCACTTTAACGTGGTAGTGAACTCCCATTGCACACTTGTACCTACAGGTAAACTTATAATAAAGCTTACCTGTAGGTACTAGGAATATCTCTTGAACATGCACAGTTTAGGAGATATTTAGTGTCTCTGCAGCCGGTGACGTCACCGTTGATTGCGCTGTGAAAGAATGGCATACTCGTGCCATTTCTTCAGAGCTCTGTGCTGCGACTGAGACTCCCGCAATCGCGTCTCAGCCATTCAAGCAAACAGAGCCCGCAAACCCAGCAGGAGGAATGGATGAAGATGGAAGCCCTGTCAGTGATAGCGTGCTGCTGGAAGGGCTTTGTTCTAAGGTAAGTCTGTCATAATGTGTTAGTATGCAATTCATACTAGTACATTATGACATTACCTTGCAGGGAGATAATTTTTTTCTTTTACGTCAAGTTTACTATTGCTTTAAAGGAAGTTAAAAAGAAACAGACTTACTGGCAGGATCACCAGTTGAAAATATAGGAAAAGAAGCTCAAACTATTTTTTTTGCAGCCGATTAAGGATTGGTAAGCTGCAACAAAATATATTTTTATTTTTGGCTTTAATGTGGATGTAAACCCACTCTCATCCTTTCTAAACTACTGCAATATTGGTTATCTAGAAGGATATACATGCCTCCTGCATGTATACTTCTCTTTCAAATGTCTCTCCTCTGTCTGCTATGAGACCTGAAAAACTGCAGATTCTGTGGGTGGGTCTGTTTTCCAAGGCTCAGTGGGGGGAGTCATGATGTCAGTAGACTCCCCACCCACCTCTACACTCCCCTTATCAACATGCATTTTCTCCTGTGTATTTCTTACACTGAACTAACATCCAGTCAAAACCCAGAAAAGTCCCCACATGACTTCAGCATGCCAAATCATGCTGAGGTGTGGAACAGCCAATCCTTGTAGAGCATCAGAAGAAAGGAGTAGGAGGGAATTAAAAAATAATGCATGTCTATTAGGCTAGTGCACAAGATATGTAAATCACCTGTCAATCACAGCAAGGGGAGGATATGACAAAGTTTTTCTCTGTTTGTCAAGATTTATCTCACGGAACAATAAAAGACAATTGCTAAGAGCTGGATTAACTCTTTGTGGCAAGACTGGGCTCAAATGATAGGAAATCTTATACTCTACATTATGACATCAAACAAAAAAAATTGGGTTTACATCCACTTTAAGCATTTGTTAGTTCATAGCTCTGCATAACATTTTATTTTGATTTTTACAATACAGGAGATACTGTAAAGCGTTGGACAGTCATATACACTTTCACTGTTTTTGTGCCTGAGTTTTACTTCCCAATTGTAATTCCTTGTTTTTTTATAACATTTTTTAACATCACTTTCTTTGGATGTATTCTGGCACTCAGAAGGGAGATCAAGTTCTTTAGTCTGGGTCAGCCTTATGGCATATGTCTGTACATGGAGCTCAGCCTACTTTTTAGGAAGTGTTTGTAGCAGTGAGTGATATTAAATACAGATGTGTGTAATATAATGAAGGCCTCAGAGACTGGCAGCTATTCAGACAAATAAAGCTATGTTATTTGTGGCAGGTAGCGCATCCCCTAAGGACAATGTGCTAATCATTGCATGAGCTGCTCTCTGTAATGAAGACCTGAGGGACCCAACAGGCGTACATGCCCCTGGACCAGGTGAAAGGGCAACCTTTGATGCTGTTGGTACAATGTCATGTCTGAATCTTATGGACAAAAACTAGAAACACTTTCTTTTTGATATAATCCCAGTCTGCTCTTGCATGACATGCACTGTATAATGTGGACATTTCCTCTAGTTTATTAAAAAAAATAATATAGCACACAGATTTCAGGAAAACTGGTGTGTAAAGGATTTGGAATCGTTTTTAAAGGCCTTAGTTGCTAATAATCCATTATTTAATTCATTCAAGTAGAATCTAGTAGAGCAGCAGAAACATAATAAAAGAATGACTGAGATGTTAAAGATAACCACTAGATGGCTGTATTGTGTAAAAATGATTCCCTATTAAGTTACCATAACCAATCAGATATCATCATCTGGGGGCAAAAGAAGCACATCTAAAATAAAGTAAATGTACCCTGCTGTATGTACCTTAACATTTTATCAAAATATTTTGGAACAAAAATTAATGTGAATGTAGATATCGGTATTACCTGAATGATATTTAGTTATAAAGCACTGTGTACCATAAAAAATGTTCTTAATAAAAACGTGCTCTCACCCTTTTCTTTTTTTGTTGTATCTTAGAGCATGAACGGAAAGGATAAGTAGCATATTTACTGGAAAATGTTCAACTTGCATTTTCTTTTAAAATTAAACACTTGTTTTTTACATTTTGTACATCCTTTCTTGCATGTCAGCACTGCTGATATCATGCACCCAGGGCTGGTGCAAGGATTTTTGACACCCCAGGTGAGACCTCATTTTGCCAGCTCTGCCCTTTGCCCGAGCATCAGTGTGACAGAAGCCAGCACTAGAGGAAGCATGTGACTGCAGTAGAGAGCACTGATCAGAGAGGTGCGCAGGGAATGTTTGCTTCCGTTCAATCAGGACATGCTCTACAGTGCTGCACCTCTATAATGACACTACAGAGCGGCTGCCTGAGTAATAGGCAGCAGAGGCATCCCCTGCATCCCCCTAGATGTGCATGTTCTATACCAGTAGCCCCCACTAGAGGTACATTTATCACAGAGGTATTAAACATACAGCACCAAAACTGTACATAGCACGGAGACAGAGTAGGGAAACCAGAGGTCGGGCGCCCTAGGCAGCATGCGCCCTAGGCAGCTGCCTAGTTTGCCTAGTGTTAGCACCAGCCCTGCATACACCCTCTTTACAGCAGCCTCATTACTGCAGTACATGCATGAATCACGGTTATAGCTGCATAACATTTCTCAGGACATGTTTCCTGATGGTAACAACAGTGGACTAAGCCTACAACAGTGGACTAAGCTTGCATTATGTGTGTTGAATGACCCATGTCTAAGGGTGATGATGCAAGATCACAATTGGAGGATCCAGATCAAGAGTGAAAGTGTAATTAACCACTTGCCGACCAGCTCACGCCAATATATGTCGGAAAAGTGGCACGGGTGCGCAAAGCAACGTACCCGTGCGTCGCTGCGTCATCAGTGGCTAGAGGTGCGTGTGCAGCGCGGGAGCGTGCCCATGGATCCCACAGACTCGATGTCCGCTGGTGGCCTGCGATCATGGCACGGAGAGGCAGAATGGGGAGATGCCTATGTAAATAAGGCATTTCCCTGTTCTGCCTAGCAACATGACAGATCTACTGCTCCCAGTGATCGGGGGCAGTGATCTCCGTCATGTTCTAGTGAGCCCATTACCCCTACAGTTAGAACATGCTGAGGGAGCACAGTTAACCCCTTGATTGCCCCCTGTGTTTAACCCCTTCCCTGCCAGTGACATCTAGACATTAATCAGTACTAATAAAAACAAATTATTAATAAAAATGACATAAATCTATCCCCTTGTAGACGTGATAACTTTTGCGCAAACCAATATACGCTTGTTGCAATTTTTTGTTACTAAAAATACGTAGAATACATATTGGGGATATTTATTATAGCAAAATGTAAAAAATATATATATATTTTTTTTAAATTGTCGCTCTTTTTTGGTTTATAGCGCAAAAAATAAAAACTGTAGAGGTGATCAAATACCAACAAAGAAAGCACTATTAGTTGGAAAAAAAAAAGAACATAAATTTTGTTTGGGTACATCATCGCGCGACCGAGCAATTGTCAAAGCAACGCAAATGCAAAAAGGTTTTGGTCAGGAAGGGGGTAAATCCTTCCAGGGCTGGTTAAAGGCAGAACTTTTTCCTTTTGCTTTCAAAAGAATTGAGGATTATAACAAGTGTCAGGTTTTTATTGCTGTCTGTGCCCTCATTAAGTAGATTTGCCCTCTTTAAGTGTACTGTTATCACAGAAAGTCAAAGCACTCCCAAATTTTGAGTTGTATCAAAAAAAAGGAATGGGGAAGATCTTCCATTGGGGATGACAAAAATAGAAATGACAGGGATTATAACCCTCCCTTAGGCTGGGTTCACACTTATGCGAATTGGATGCTTTTTTCGTCGCATTCAATTTGCATAGCGGGAGATTGTGCAAGGCTCTCTATGGAGCAGCTTCACACATCACTGGATATGCTCCAGCGTGAATTGAACAGAAGCCCTGTGTGTCTTTTGGTCCATTTCAGGTTTGAATTTAGTCCAAAATTTGGGCTGAAATCGGACCTGAAACTGAATAGAGACACACCAGACTTCTGCTGTGAGCCGCTGCGTTCTCAGTGTAAACCCAGCCTTACAATATCCAAAAATGAAAAAAAAAGTGTGTTGCCTTTATTTCTACTTGAAGTCACCCTGTAACAGGGAGTCTATCAAAAGAAAGAAAAGGTGTTACTACCCCAAGTTATCCAAAAATCCTCCTGAGCTTTCCGGTGCAGGATGAGCAGTCACACAGCTGCCCACACTATTAGTAGAAGAAGTTAATCCACAACTCCATACATGCTCTTAAATATCTTATATAATTTATTAATACCCCATAAAAGACAGATGTGGTACAACAGATGTTAACGCGTTTCAGCCATGCCAGCATTGTTCACAACAATCAGGGTGGTGTCTAATCAGGCTCTTTCATGTCAAGATTATTGGGAATTATTCTAATAAAAGCTAAAGGTTAAAATATTAAAAATGAGATTTGAAATTTTGTAAAAATTAGACATTTTAAAATATGATTGCTTGCTATGTGTTATTTTACTCTTTACATTGTCACTACATATTGTACTGCATTTTGGTATAAGCTCAATGATGTTAAAAACATAATCAGCATAGAATATTTCCAGCACAACTATATCTTATTTTTTTATTTAAAGCGGTAGTAAACCAGCCAAAAATATTGGGTCCCCTGCAGGTTTATGCCATAATGTATCCATGGTCTAATAGCACATTATGACATCATCCAGAGGCCGAGCCCGCTTGCAACATCACTGCTCCATTATGCCGTGAGCATTGTGTCACAAGGGGGCAGGGCCTCCGGATGACGTCATGATATGGCAAAGCACCCATCCCACCATGTTGAGGGCATGCGGTCTGGTATGGTTTAGGGGGGGGCTCGGTCGTCCCCTCCCTTTCCTGACCTGCCAGGCTGCATGCTCGGATAAGGGTCTGGCTTCCTGGCCACCTCCTTAGCAACAAGCTATATACAATGTAAAAAAATGCAAATCGCTGCAAAATTGCAGTAAAAAAATGTGTCCAAAAATGCAAGCACCGCAAAAAAGCACTGCAGAAAAGCAACAAAAGCAAAAGCAACATGCAGAGATGTGAATCAAGCCTAAGTGAGTACCATTAAGTGCAACAGTAAAGGCTGCCCATCGCAGATGCCAGACAAGTAGGGTTGCCACCTGTCACCCGGACAGTCTGGGTTTTAAATCATGTGTCCGGGTTTCAGTCCACCTGAAATTATTATTATTATTACATTATTCAGAGAGGAATGTGGTCCTGAACAGGGCTTGACAGGAGGGTGAGGGGGCACTATGTAAGCCGCATTACTATTCTCTTTGGAGACCCCAAAAGTGTCCCAGGTCTGTCATCCTATAGTGTATACTAACAAAAAAAAAACATTGCTGTGCGCCGCTAGTGATTCAGGTTTGGCTTGAAGAAAAAGTGGCAACCCTACGGACAAGAAGAAAAAGGACTCATATCACATAATTGTCCAGAAAAGTGTATCTATTGATTTCATTTTTTAACCACTTGCCGACCAGCGCACGACGGTGTACGTCGACAGAATGGCACGGGCGGGCAAATGGGCGTACATGCACGTCCCTTTAAATTTGCCGCCCTGCCAACGGGAGCGTGCCGCCGGCGGCGCGCTCCCACGCTGGTTGGGACCCCCGATCGTCTCACGGAGCGGCCGAATGGAGAAGTGCCATTGTAAACAACATTTCTCCATTCTGCCTAGCAACTAGTGAGGCTGATCTCTGCTCCATGTGATTGGAGCAGAGATCAGTGTACACTAAATGAAAGCCCAACCCCCCCACAGTTAGTAACACGCCCCTAAGAACACTTAACCCCTACACTGCCACCCACTGGTTAACCCCTTCACTGCCAGTGTCATTTACACAGGAATCACTGCATTTATATAGCAGTGATTACTGTATAAATGACAATGGTCCCAAAAATGTGTCAAAAATGTCCGATGGGTCCCCCACAATGTCGCAGTCACAATAAAAATCGCTGATCGCTGCCATTACTAGTAAAAAAAAAAAAAAATTATTAATAAAAATGCTATAAAACTATCCCTATTTTGTAAACGCTATAACTTTTGCACAAGCCAATCAATAATCGCTTATTGCGATTTTTTTTTACCAAAAATATGTAGAATACGTATCGGCCTAAACTGAGGGAAAAAATGTTTTTTTATATATTTTTGGGGGATATTTATAACAAAAAGTTAATAATGCGTTTTTTTCAAAATTGTCGCTCTATTTTTGTTTATAGCGCAAAAAATAAAAACCGCAGGGGTGATCAAATACCACCAAAAGAAAGCTCTATTTGTGGGAAAAAAAGGACGTCAATTTTGTTTGGGAGCCACGTCGCACGACCGCGCAATTGTCAGTTAAAGCGACGCAGTGCCGAATCGCAAAAAGTGGTCTGGTCTTTGACCAGCAAATTGGTCCGGTCTGAAAGTGGTTAAATAATTGTTCTGGGGAGAAAGGGGTTACTGGGCAGATAGGGAGGTTTAAAGAGTTTCACCAAACTGACGGACAATTTGACCATGTATGGGCTTTATTGGACCTTTGCTGTTGAAAAATCTGACAGACTTTAGATTTAGAACATGTTTCAAATCCTTCCGACGGACTCGAGTCCGGTCGAAAAATCTGTTCGTCAGTATGCGAGTGCGACAGACAAAAACCGATGCTAGGGCAGCTATTGGCTACTGGCTATGAACTTCCTTATTCTAGTCCGGTCGTACGTCATCACGGTCAAATCGGTCGGTGTAATTGTGTGTAAACAAGTCCGATTCGACGGAAGTCCGTCGAAACTCCGTCGAAAAGTCAGACGGAATTCAGTCCGTCAAAGTCCGGTCGTGTGTACACTGCATAAGATTAACTTGCATGCTGCTAAAATTAGATGTTGGCAATCTCTTTGTGATGATTGCTTTATACTATTGGGTCTGTTACTGCATAATGAAAGTGCACTTTCATTGCTGATCCTTGAGCTCTCATTGTTGCTTCATGTTGCACAGAAAACTAAATGGAAGGCTTCACCTTTTTTAAAGCACATAATGTGTTTCTTGTGCCACAACCTGCAGCCCCCGATCACTAGAGTGTTCAACTGGAAGGCACGTTGCTGTCATGGTCGTTCCGGTAAACCAGCGGTACATGGGAGGCCTGCCCGCAGAATTCCTATGTTAAAGACTAATCGTTATCTTAGGATGCGCGTTGGCGCAAACGGGCGCACGCGAGTGCGCGTTGGTGCGAACGGACACACGTGGGTGCGCGATGACGCGAACGGGCGCACGCGGGTGCGCGAGGTCACGAACGAGCGCACGGTTACACGCGGGTGCGCGCAGTCGCGCCATACGACCGGTTTTGGCGCCCAGAAGGCTATTTAAGGGAACCTGTTACTGTGCCTCCCTGCTGTCCAGTCTACAGCATGTCCGGTGTTCCTGATTTTGCTACTCTGTTTACCTTGATCCCTGTTTACCTGGCCTGTTCCTGACGACGTCTGTTTGCGGCCAGCCTCCGACCTTTGTCTGACTACGCTTTTGCCTCTCCCTTGGAACTGTTTTCTGCCCGCCTGACCCGGCTTGTACCTTGACTATCCCTGGCAACCCGCTGTTCCTGCTTGACTGCTATGTTCCTTCTGCTACTTGCCACCCCAGTCTGTCTACTGGTTGTTCCGGCCTCCGGCTTCTTCTGCGCTTCAGGACATCTCCTCCCTGCCAGCTGTTTCAGTGCCTCTGCCAAGTTCCTGTGTATCACCTGCTGCCTGCTGATCCTGCGGTTCTGTGTTACCCTCGCCTCTCCAGAGGTCCGGACCAGTCCTACACCTGCTTGGCACTTGTGCCCTCTGAACTCTAGAGTCCCTGTCCCCACTTTCAGGGGTTCTCGAGCCAGAGGCTTACGAGAAGCCGCTCCCTGCATTCTGGGCTCCTTTACCAGGTACGTGACAGTTGCTCATTTAGCCAAGAGGTGTTCAAATTAGGCTTCACCTTTTTTAACCCCTTCTGGACCAAGCCTATTTTTGACACTTGTTGCTTACAAGTTAAAATCAGTATTCTTTGCTAGAAAATTATTTAAAACCCCCAAATATATACACACACACAGATATATATATATATATATATAAAATGTCAAACAGTATTTGCGCAGCGGTCTTTCTAAAGCATTTGCATATTGTAAAAGATGATGTTACGCCGAGTAAATAGATACCTAACATGTTACCCTTTTAAAATTGAATGCACTCATACAAACTACGGTACTTAAAAATCTCCATAGGCGACGTTTACATTTTTTTTTAAATGTAAACATCCCTTGTGACAGTAATCGGCAGTGACAAAAAATTCCTCCTTTGCACTTCAAAGTATTCAAAATGCCCAAATCAGCGTTTTGAAATACTGACACTTTTTTAAAATCTGCATCATTGGCAGTGGAGTAAACCAGAAGTGACGTTGTGATGTCATGACGTTGGGACGTCGCTTCTGGGTTTTCACATCGGACACCCGATCAAAGCTGTTTCCGGCTTCCTTCGAGACTCCAAACAGCGGACATGCCGCATGATCGCTCTGGTCTCCCACTGGGACAGGAGACCCGGGCAGAGCGGCAGAAGGTGGCTGGAGAGGGAGTCCCCTCCTGCTCCTTATAACGGCCAGGTGGCTCATTAGCCACATCAGTTATGAGAGAGCTGACCGCTAGCTCTAAAAAATGGGGTGATGCTTGCAGCTGTAGGCATCACCCTGGTATAACCACGTTAAGCAAAATCACATGCAGGTATGTGATTTTTCTGTGAAGTGGTTAAAGAGCATAATGTGTTACCTGTGCTGCAACCTGCAGCCCCCGGTCACTAGAATGTTCAACTGGGAGGCAGGCTGTTAATTTAGCCTGGTTGTGTTTAAATTACAGCCCATAGGCCAAATCAGGCCAACAACATTTTATCAAAAATGGCCTGCAACTAGGATCAGTGGTATATCCTCAATGTGGGCCCCTTGTGCTCTTAGGGTCCTCTTGCTCAGCGGGGATCGCCGGAGCGATCTCCGCTGAGCAGGAAGATGACAGGTCCGTCTCTGCACACTGCGCAGGGATGGACCTGTCACAGCGCCGCTCTCCCCTATGGGAGATCGGGTGACGATGGACCGCAGGGTCCGTCGTCACCCGATCCGATGACAGATGGAAAAATTGCTTTTTCCTCCGTCACACTTTTTCAGATTGGAGCAGGTCGGATGTCAGCGGACATGTCCCCGCTGGCATCCGACACTCCATAGACCTCTATGGAGCATCCGTTCAGGTCCGCCTGAAAAACTGACAGGCGGATCTGAACGGATCGATAATGTGAAAGGGGTCTTTCAGAGATCTCATTTCAGGTCAGTTTCACTCCAGCATACCTCCCAACTTTAGAACTTGGGAATGAGGGACACTACAAGGTGACAGTGACCTTCAGCGCTCGTAAAGTCTGACTGCAAAAAGTGTGTGGGGACAAACAGTGGGAGGGGCTAAAGGGGAATGGTCAAACAAAACCCGAGCTTCCTTGTACCTATAAAATATGCTTTGGTTACTGTGTCAAGAGCAAGAGTCTCAGACACATTTAAACCTCAGCACAATCATGAAAAAAAAAAAAACAGTAAAAAAGCTTCACTGTCACTGTGTTAACCACTTCCCGCCTGCCGTATTGTCAAATGACAGGCGGGCAGGAGCACTCTCATTGTGGAAGGACGTCATATGATGTCTTCCCACTCTCGCTGCGCTTGAGTGGCGGTCTTTGGTGCCCTCTGTTCGTGGAACACGTCACATCACCGATTTCGGTAAAGAGCCGATGAGCTCTTTATCCATGTGATCAGCTGTGTCCAATCACAGCTGTTCTCATGTAAACAAGGAAATGCCGATTAACGACATTCCTCTCCTCATGCTGACAGCGTGTAAGGAGGAGAGAGCTGATCAGCAGCATTTCCTCTCAGGGGAGATTTGCATAGATCAATAGATCAGTGCCCTAATAATCAGTGCAGCCCCATCAGTGCTCGCAGTGATGCCAATCAGTCCCCAGTGAAGCCAGTGAGTTCCAATCAGAGCCCATCAGTTATGCCTGTCAGTGATGCCTTTCAGTGCCCATCAATGTCTGCTCATCAGTGCTGCCTATCAGAGCCCATCAGTGCCACTTATCCTTGCCACCTATCAGTGCTCATCAGTGCCGCCTATTAGTGCCCATTAGTGTTACATATCAGTGGCACCTATCAATGCCCATCAGTGCTGCATATTAGTGCCGCCTCAGTGCCCAATGGTGCAGCTTCATTAGCGCACATCAGTGAAGGAGTAAAACTACTTATTTACAAAATGTTATAACAGAAATTAAGAGAAACTTTTTGTTTAGCAAAAAATAAAAACCCCAGTGGTGATTAAACACCGCCAAAAGAGCTCTGTCTCAAAAAAATAAAAAAAATTTGGTTGGGTACAGTGTTGCATGACCGTGCAATTGTCATTCAAAGCGCGACAGCTCTGAAAGCTGAAAATTGGCCTGGGCAGGAAGGGGGTCAAAAAGTACTGTGTCCCCATCACTGTGCTCCCCCTGTCACTGTGTTCCCCATCACTGTGCTCCCCCTGTCACTGTGTTCCCCATCACTGTGCTCCCCCTGTCACTGTGTTCCCCATCACTGTGCTCCCCCTATCACTGTGCTCCCCATCACTGTGATCTCTGTATCACTGTGTTCCCCATCACTGTGATCTCTGTATCACTGTGTTCCCCATCACTGTGATCTCTGTATCACTGTGTTCCCCATCACTGTGATCTCTGTATCACTGTGTCCCCCATCACTTTACTGCATGTGTCACTGTATCCCCATCACTGTTCTCTCCGTGTCACTGTGTCCCCATAACTGTGCCCCCCGTGTCACTGTGCCCCCCGTGTCATTGTGCCCCCCCCCCGTCACTGTGCCCCCCCCCCCGTCACTGTGCCCCCCCCGTCACTGTGCTACTATGTCACTGTGTCTCCCTCACTGGGCTTCATGTGTCACTTTGTCCCCATCACTGGGCTCCCCCTTTCACCATGTCCCTGTCACTGTGTCCCCATCACTGTGCTCCATGTCACTGTGTCCCCATCACTGTGCTGCTTGTGTCATTGTGTCCCCTATTACTGTGCTCCCCCTGTCACCGTGCCCCCTGTCACTGTGTCCCCATCTGTGTACCTTCCATTTTACTGTGTTCCCATCGCTGTGCTTCTCCTGTCAGTGTGTCCCCTCATCACTGTACCCCCTTGCAGCCAATTCCCACTGAAAGGGTAACAATGGAGGTCAGATTCCTTGGTTACATCCGGGCAGGAGCCTCCAGGAGCCTAGAAGCCAGAGCCGGAGTCAGGGGCAGAGCCGCTAGGCAGAGCAGCTCTGCAAGGAGGTGGTTTTATCTTGCTGTGCATGGCTGCAGTGTATGCCATTGGTTGCTTAGGACATTGGCAGTCCTAGCAACCGGTTACTGCAAAGAAGATTGAATTCAGGGGGGAAAAGTAAAGAGCGCAGGCAAGCCCTACTAACAGGAAGCCTCTCTGCAGTGTGTGAGAGCATATATTGCACCCATTGAGGATACACCACTAAGTGTTCCAGCAGTGGACTCTGGGACTCCAGCCTAGATCCGCAGGCCCTGGTACTTACTTTAAATCTCGGGACAGTCCCACTGAATCCAGGACAGTTGGAAGGTATGCTCCAGGTCCCCTCTACTGTGCTGTCCTCAACCCCATTGGCATCCTAGCAATCAATCATGTGCTTGCCCCATCCATGTCATGGATCTGCAGTAATAGTCCTGTCTACTTACCTCTCAGTCTGATCAGCTTAAAAGACTGGCCACCTCTCACCTGGGTGCTTAAGTAATCTTCTCTCAAGCATGGCTCCACCCCAGCCTCTAATTAAGAACATTATATTAACCTGTGCATTGCAAGCCAGCCTTGCTGATCAATATTGTGTGTTTGGCTTCCATGTGCTTATTGCTGTGTGTCCTATGGCTGATTCTGTTTACCAAACTTGGCTTGTTCTTGACTGTCCTCATCTGCTTTATATCCCGATCTTTGGCCTGTTCTTTGACTACCCCTATCTGTTTTTTTTGGCTTATCTCCTGACTATCCTTGTTGTCCCGGTTTGCTGCTTCCCTTCTATTCTCCAGTAGTCTACCTGAGCGTGAGCTGGGAGACCCTGGGGGCCGCAACCTGGAGCCAGACTGTAGTGAAGTCCATCCCCACCATCAGGGGCCTTAATGAACACCCGCTGGCTCTTCGATTCTGCGCCTTGGGAAATCTCAAGCTCTAGCTCCCAGTCTGGTGTTCCAGAGTACCTGCTTTCCTGAACCACCCAGCGCTCCATCCGCAGCAGTCAGCCGTAGGGTCCACTACCTCAGCGGTGCACTCCTGACCCCAACGTGGTTCATCTGTCACCTGGCCTCAGGTGACCTGACACCCCAGCATTCACAGTATTAAGGAGCTTCCTCTGTCCAGACCTGCTTTGCCTCCCGACTCCCACCCTGGGGTCTCAGCTCAGCTCCTGCCTTGCTGCTACAGCCATGCTGTAAGTGTAAGGTAAGGGCAGACTCTGACAAAGACCCTGATGTAAGAGGGAGCTTTGATATGGACCCTGATGCAATGGAGGACTCTGTTGAGGACTCTGATGTGATAAGGGCTCTGATCTGGACTCTGAAGTAAGGGGGAACTCTCATATGTAAGGGGGTATTCTGGTGGGGACTCTGATATAAGAGGGGACTCTGATGTGGACACTGATGTAAGGGAGATTTGATGGGAACTCCCATGTAAAGACAAAGAGTGAGTGTATTTTGTTTGACTTTTATTATTCAAATTTATTTAGAATTTCTTTGCTTTGTTTTACTGAAGTTCCTTCTCAGTTGTTCTAAATTGTATCATGCTGATTACAGAAAAGCTCTTAGTAAAACATATTCATTAATTTACATTTAATTGACTCATTTATAAAATGGATTTTTTTCAGCCTTCAAATATTTGCAAAATATATGATGCAGCCTTCGTACTGAAAACTTTGGAGATTACTGATTTAGGCCTCAATCACACTGGCATATTTAAGCATAAACCCACGTGGGGCTGTATTTTGCCTGCAATGGATGCATAGTTGTTCCATGCATCTGTGCTCAGGCAGTCCTGTTCACATCAATTGGGACGTTACTGCTGCATGGACACAGCCACTGCTCCCAATTTGACATATGGAGGTTATTTTTGTAAGACAAATCCACTTTGCACTACAAGTGAAAACTACGAGTGCAAAGTGCCCTTTGAATTGCACTGAAAGTGCACTTGCAAGTGCAGTCACTGTAAATCCGAGGGGGACATGCAAGGAAAATAAAAAACTGCATTTTAGCTTGCACATGATTGGATGATAAAATCAGCAGAGCTTCCCCTCATTTCAGATATACCCCTCAGATTTACAGTGACTGCACTTCCAAGTGCACTTTGCACTTGTAGTTTGCACTTGTAGTGCAACGTGGATTTGCCTTTCGTAAATAACCCCCATATGTGTGGGTGCAGGCGTGTGTACCCAAAGGCAGACAATGTGCGTTTGGGGAATATAAAGTATATTAAAGTTTGAAATATTTATAGAGATGTTATACAGCCTATTTATAATGCAATAAAAGTATAGCAAACAAGAAATAGGCTAGATATGCGTTGGCAAATTAAACAGCTTCATCTCGATTAATCGTAGAACTAAAGTCAAACATTTTTAAGAGTAATGCCGCATACACACCATCAAACAATCCGGTGGAAAAGTCAAGCGGACCTAAGTCCGCCGGACAATCCGCTCATGTGTGGGCTCCGACGGGCTTTATTTACCCAAAAGTCCGGTGGACTTAGAAAGTAGTTTTGACTCAAAATTTGTCCGCCGGACTTGCAGTCCGGCGGACAATACGGCCGTGTGTGTGCTAGTCCGCCGTACTTTTGAAATGAGCGGACTTTTCCCACATGGAGAAAAGTCCATTCATTTTGAGCGCGGCTCCAGGTAGCCGGGACTAGCGAAGGAAGTCAATGTCAGAGATTGACACGTCGCTGGCCCCGTCACCTGGTATGGACTTAAAGGGGAAGCCCTACGCCGAAAAAACAGCGTGGGGTCCCCCCTAGATCCATATCAGACCCTTATCCAAGCACGCAACCCGGCCGGTCAGGAAAGGGGGTGGGGACGAGCGAGCGCCCCCCCTCCTGAGCCGTACCAGGCCATGTGCTCTCAACATGGGGGGTGCTTTGGGGAAGGGGGGGCTGCGCGGACAAATGTGTATGATTGGAGAAAGGTTAAGCCTACTGTAGGTGGCAACCTAAAAGGTAATAGACAAATAGAAAGGGTGATAATGGACAGCCCTGCCTGGTTATATTTTTATTAGGAAAGATTAGGAAAGGGCACTATTAACTTTGATGTTGTCGAAGGGTCCTTGTAAACTACAATATTTCAGCTCAGTATGTTGGTACCTCTCAGTAAGAGGAGCCTTGACATAGGTACTGACTACAGCTTCCACATATATTTGCAAATGTGTTCAGCTAATCCCTCTATTTTTAATGTGAATTGTTAGACAGGGTCAACTTAGTTTGTTTGCAGACTAGCTGGTAAGGGTGCTGGGAAATTCTAGTTTGTTTGCAATGTGCGTTCCATGTGCAACTTACGGCAAAGGCTTGTTATAAATTGGGGCTGTTGCCATTACTAGTGAGGGACACCCTGGGAAAGTGACCAATTTCCTGCAGTGTGCTTTGGGTCCCTGATGCTGTAATCACCCACCACTGCAGCAGCCAGCATCTCTCTGCACTGGCTGCCACAACAATAGACTTTTCCCTTAGCTCTGGTGTGTCACATCATACAAGATGAAGGGAGCCTGGAAAGAACATTTCCTGGCAGTCTACCCCACTGAATCTGAAGGAGGAGGGATTTGTACTAGGGGATACAATGACTTGTGGGCAACTAAGGTATGTACTGGGAGGGGGGATTGGGGGGAGTAGAGGAATTGTGCTGGTAGGATGATTTGGGGGAGAGATGATTTGTGCTGGGGGGGGGGGGTGGTTATGGGGGAGAAGATTTGAGCTGGGAAGGTTTTTTTTGAGGGGCAGTTTCAGGGCTGGGCTCTTAGCAGCTACCTTCTCTGTGCTCAGGCTGCTCAGCTGCTGGATAATTGTCAGCAATCATTTATCCCTCAGTGGCTCACCTGGTTATCATTATCTGCTTGTCAGTCCCGCCTAGAGCCAGCCCCTTCTGGCTATTTAAACTGCCTTGTTCATTCCTTTCTTGCCTTTGCCTCCATATCTGGAGATTGTCTGCTGTGTTCCTCTGAAAGACTTTGCCTGGCTGACATCCTTTCTGGTTCCTGATCCTGTTCTTCTGCCTCCAACTACACTGATCTCTGGTTTCCTGATTACTGGCCTGTGTGACTATCAGCTGGTTACCGATCCTTGGCTTATGTTTTGACTAAGTTTACTGATCTGTAACATTTTACGATTATATTAAAAGGTGTGATTTTTACTGCATTTCTGTCTCAGTCTGATTTATGGTTCCTGACAGTAGGCGAAGGCCATGAATTCAGAAGATACAGGCAATCCACCATAATATTTTTTCCAGATTGAATGAGCAGGACCACCGCATGCATCAGTTTGCCATAGCGTTACTGACGCTTCTAATTCGCACTGCTCACCTGGATCCTCCCACTGTGGCTATTCTGGTACAACCAGTGTTGAAGGCCATCCCTGCTGCTGCTTTAATCTCTGTGCAGGCACCCGACTCAAATATTACCTCTGTAAGAGGTATGTCTGGTTCTGCTCTGCTTCTCCAGCAATTTGGGGGCAATCCAGTTTAATGCAGAGGGTTTATCAACCAGGTTGGGATATACTTTGAGATGCTGCCCCAGGACAGAAGCAAAGTAGGCTACATTATTTGTTTGCTTTCTGTTAAAAACTTGGCCTGGGCAAACCCTCTATGGGAGATGCAAAAACCCATTTTCCTTGAGTTTGTGGCATCCTTTAAAAGGGTATTTGACATTCCAGCTCACTCCACTTCTGCTGCCAAGCTCCTAATGTCCATCAAACAGAGTACGAGAACTGTTGCCAATTATGCCATTGAATACCGTACTCTGGAAGCAGAGGTTGCTTGGAACAATGTGGCCCCCATTGCTGATTTTTATCATAGACTTTCAGATAACATTTAAGAAGAAACATACCTTTTCTTAGAAAAAAAAGACATAACTACGGATCTGAGGAAGTTAATCACGTTTGCCATTCTCATTGACTCATTGACTCCAGACCCTGAGAGAGACCTTCTTTTAAGGAGCCCTTGCAGAAACCTACTGCACGTTTGGCTCAGAGCTTTGCATTCCTACCCTTGCCTCCCTGACCTCCCTTGCGGTCCATGCTGGCTCCCGTCTCTCGCTGCTGGCATTACTTCCGGGATCTCCGTCCATCATGAACTTGGTCTGTGTGTCCACTCATCAGCTTACCACTAGTTCCATGTTTTTGGCACAGCATAGGATATAATCGTGAGAGCCTTTACATGCCGGGGACCCCTCCGCCTGCCAGACCATTTGTACTATTAATGACTACGCGCTTTTTAATTCGTCAGATTTTGTAAGTGTTTTTAATATTTTTGGGAAAATAAATGGCTACTAATTCTGCACTTGGAGTTTTATTTCCTTTTTAGAGATTGCTTCTCATTGTGAGTGCAGCCCTCAGTGTTGGATATATACCACTGGATCCCTGCCTTTTTAGAGATACTGTCTGCTTGGTCCTTATGCTCACAGCGCCCTTATACACTGTCCCCACCTCCCATGCCTCCTGGTACAGAGTCCGCCAGTGAAGTGGAACCCATGCAGTTGGCCTTTACATGTCTCTGCAGGACGAGATGGTCTTTAGGAGGAGGGAGAGATTGTGCCTTTATTGTGGCCAGGCAGGTCACTTTTTGAAGTCTTGTCCTACCTGTCCAGGAAACACCTACACCTTGAGGTCCTGTAAGGGACAAACCTTGGGTGGCGTTATTGCCTCCCCAGTTATCCTGAAGGATAAGCCTCTAGTTCCCTTTCTTGATCTGAGTCGCCCATCGATACACAGGCTCTAATCGACTCTGGGGCTGCAGGCCTGTTCATAGATAGTGCCTTTGCATCTAAACACTCGATTCTGCTGCAGCTTCGTGCCACTCTACTTGCTATTGAAGCCTGTCCATGTGGCACATCAGACTGCTCCTTGACCATGGCTGTTAGGGGCTCTTCACCATGAGATAATCCAATTTCAAGTAATTTCCTTACCTCATTACCCGGTGGTCATTGGTTATCTTTGGTTACAGAGGCACAACCCCTCTTTTGATTGGCATCATGCTGAGGTTCTTTCCTGGACACCACAATGTAGTAAAACATGTTTTCAGAAAGTGGTTAAGCTCTTATGCACCTCTTCACTCTCCTCCTTGCCAGAGGAGTACCGTGAATTTAGCGATGTCTTTGACAAAGTTCAAGCTGGTAGTTTGCCTCATCACCAGTCGTATGATTGTGCAGTTGACCTTCAACCTGGTGCCATGCCTCCTCGTGGCCGTGTCTACCCTTTGTCTTGGAGGATAAAGCTATGGAGGACTATGTTGCTGAGTCAATTTTTCAAGGGTTCATTTGCAAATCCTCATCTCATGCCAGTTCTGGCTTCTTCTTTGTGAAGAAGAGTGGTGAACTGAGACCTTGTATCAATTATAGGAGTCTCAATCGCATCGCGATTAAGAAAGCTTATCCGATTCTGTTGATCACGGAATTATTTGACCGCCTCAAGGGATCAACGATTTTCGAAAAGCTCAATTTGGGAGGGGCATACAATCTCGTGAGGATCAAGGAGGGTGATGAATGGAAAACTGCATTTAATACCAGCACCTGACATACAAAACCTCGTAATGCCGTTTGGTCTCTTTGCTCCTCCAGTTTATCACAAATTCATCAACGATGTCCTCCAAGATATGTTACAGCAAAGTGTGGTGATTTATCTAGACGATATTCAAAATCCCTAGAGAGCCACCACACAGATGTCTCCTGTGTGCTGCAGAGGTTTAGAGATAATAACCTGTATTGTAAGTTGGAGAAGTGCAAGTTCCATCCTGAACAGGTTAAATTTCTGGGTTATGTAATTTCTACTGATGATTTTTGGATGGACCCAGAGAGACTATCTGCAGTTCTACGGTGGCCTCGACCCCTAGGTCTTCATGCGCTACAATGTTTTCTTCGCTTTGTAAATTATTTAAAAATTTTCCTTATTTTCTTTACTCCAGTCAAACCCCTGACTGATATGACCAGGAAGGATGGTAACCCACAGAATTGGTCTCCGGATTCCATTAGAGCCTTTGAGTCTCTCAAATCTGCCTTTCTATGCAGCTCCTGTGCTGGCACATCCAGATACTACGTTACCCTTTATTCTTGAGGTTGATGCGTCTGAGACTGGAGTAGGCACCCTTCTGTCTGAACGCCCTAACTCTGAGACCGGCATTCTTGTGGCTACTTTTCTAAGAAATTGTCTCCTGCAGAATGCAATTACGAGATTGGGGACAGAGAATTGTTAGTTATCATTTTAGCTCTTAAGGAATGGAGGCATCTCTTTGAGGGTACCACTGTGCCTCATTTTGACTGACCATAAGAATCTAACATTCTTGTCTGAGGCAAAACGGGCGCGATGGGTTCTTTTTCTGTCAAGCTTCAATTACATATTCTCATTCCTACCCAGTACTAAGACTATAAGGGTTAGCGATACCTCCCGATCATATTCTAGTCACTATTTGCAGTAATCTCACTTCACCTTTGGGTGACAGAATTCTTGCTGCTCAGATTCATTCTCCTCCCGGGAAAAATTGTGACTGCTGCTTTGTCCCTGATAATCTCCACATTGCTTTGCTCCAGACTTACCATTCTCCCAGGGCAGCTGGTCACCCAGGGAAGAATAAACTCATCTGGTCTATTTCTCAACAATTCTGGTGGCCTAGTCTCCACGCTGATGTAACCACCTTCGTAGCCACCTGTTCCCTGTGTGCGCAGCGTAATACACCACAATACCTTCCAGTGGGCCTCCTACAACCCATACCCAATGGAAAGAGGCCTTAGACCCACTTGTCTATGGATTTTATTGTGGAGTTACCCAACTCCCAGAGCAACACAGTTATTTTTATGGTGGTTGATCGGTTCTCAAAGATGTTACATTGTATTCCACTTAAGTTGCTCACATCCAAAGAACTGACACCCATTTTTGCTCAGGAGAGCTTTTGGATACATGGGCTACCCAAGGTTATCATCTTGGACAGGGGTAGTCAGTTTGTGTCCAGGTTTCCTTCTCCTCGGCGTATCATCCGCAGTCCAATGGGGCCGCAGAAGAAGCCAACCAAGGTTTGGAGCAGTTTCTAAATTGCTATATTTCTGACCACCATAACAACTGGTCAGACCTCTTACCTTGGGTGGAGTTTGCTCACAATAGTGCTGTCAATGCCACTTCCAGATTGTCTGAGACATTTGTTACTCAAATAATTCCAACGTTAGAGGAGCAGCTCCGTGATCTTTGTTCCACTTTGGGCAGGTCTAAGCCCTTGTACACACGGTCGGAGATTCCGACAACCAAATCCGTCTGAGTTATTCCGACGGATTAATTCCGGATGAGGTCCAGAAGTGATGTTGCATACACACGGTCGGACTAAGTTGTCGGAAAATCCGATTGTACATAACGTGATGACGTTATTTCGTTACGACGGGACTACGTTCAGGCTAGTAGCCAATAGCTTTGGTCTAGGAATTTGATCTGAGCATGCGTGGCACTTTGTCCGGCGGAGTAGGCTACACATGATCGGAGTATGTCCAATAGGAGCATTTTGTCGGAAAATTTTACGAACAAGTTGGAAAAATTGGATATTCCGACGGAAACAGTCCGATGCAGACCACACACAGTCGGAATATCCGACAAAACGGTCCGATAGAAAACATTCCGACGGAATCTCCGACCGTGTGTACAAGGGCTAAGACTCTTTACGACGTGAAATGTGAGACATACTGACCGCCGACACCTACCTGAGCCTTCCTACCAAGTTGGGGAGAGGGTCTGGTTGTTATCTCATAACCTCTGACTCAATATTCCCGCACTGAAACTGCCACCATGGTATATTGGGCCTTTCCATATTCTCTGTAGGATTAACCCAGTGGTTTACGCATTAGACCTTCCTTCTAACGTGCGTATTTCAAACCTATTCCATGTTTCCTTATTAAAACCTTTGTAAGTTTTGTGGGCGCATACAGTACCTTGTTCATTGGAAAGGGTACGGTCCGAAGGAACGTTCTTGGGTCTCATCCTCAGATGTGCATGCTCCTGTCCTCCTCCGTGCTTTCCATAGACGTTTTCCCCTCAAACCTGGTGCCTGTCTGAGGGGACATGGAGAAGGGGGTACTGTCAGGGTTGGGCTCTTAGCAGCTCCCTTCTCTGTGCTCAGGCTGCTCAGCTGCCAGATAATTGTCAGCAATCATTGATCCCTCAGTGGCTCACCTGGTTATCACTATCTGCTCGTCAGTCCCACCTACAGCCAGTCCCTTCTGGCTATTTAAACTGCCTTGTTCATTCATTTCCTGCCTTCACCTTGGTCAACATACCTGGAGATTCTCTAATGTGTTCCTGTAAAAGACTTTGCCCTGCTAACGTCCCTTCTGGTTCCTGTTCCTGTTCTTCTGCCTTTGACTAAGCTGATCTCTGGTTTCCCGATTACTGGCCTGTCTGACTACCCGCGTTGGTTACCGATCCCTGGCTTATGTTTTGACTATGTTTACTGATCTGTACCATTTTTACCATTATATTAAAAGGTGTGATTTTTTACTGCATTTCTGTCTCAGTCTGATTCATGGTTCCTGACAGTAGGGTGATTTGTGCTGGAAGGTGGGATTTGGGGTGGGGTTTTTATTCTGGGATGGAAGATTTGTGGTTGGACAAAGATTTTTGCTGGAAGGGTTGATTTTAGTGGGGGGGGGGGGTGTTTATATTGGCAGTAGGGAATTTTTGCATATTTGTTTGGGAAAAATTCTGGCTTGCAGAGGGAATTTGTGATTGGTGTGAGGGAGAGGGCATGGAGAGGGGGGCACTTTTCCTTACAGGGGAAAGTGAGGCAGGGTATTGCATGCAGGGGGGATTTTGCACTCTCCTAACTCCTACCACTGTACGTTATATACACGCTCCTGGCCCCTTCATTCTTTTCTTTTTGCACTCCTAATGTCATTATGTGCTTTATGTACACATTACACACTCTTGACTCCTGCCTCTGTATTGTGCACTTCTGACCCCCCTGTACATGGTGCGTTACAGTGTTTTTTATACACCTGGCCCCTGCATTTTGCACATTATGTACTCCTAACTCCTGCACTCTGTGAATCACATATTCTTAACCATTGCACGCTGCACGTTACACACTTTTGAATCCTACCTTCAGTGTTATATACTCCTGTCCCCTGCACATGGTGCATTTAATACACCTGCCCCAGCATTTTGTGCATTATGTACTCCTGACCCCTGCATTCTGTGCGTTATGTATTCCTGAGCCCTGTGCTCTGTGTACTATTTACTCTTTTACTCTTAAAGGATCATTAAACCTTCTTTTTTTTTTTTTAAATAACAAATGTGTCATACTTGCCACCTCTGTGCAGTTGGTTTTGCACAGAGTGGCCCCGATGCTCCTCTTCTGGGGTCCCTCAGCGGCACTCCTGTCTCCTCTTCTCGAGTGGAGAAGAGTTGGAGAAGCGGTCTCCTTCAGAGCTCTCGTGCGGGCGCATTTCCGTGTCCTGCTGCTGTGTGTGTGTGTGTGTGTGGGGGGGGTGCTGCACTAGAAGGTTTTTCACCTTAATGCATAGAATGCATTAAGGTGAAAAACCATAGGAGTTTACAACCCCTTTAAACACGGCACTGACCAAAGTATTGACCCTTGAACTTGTGTATTATACACCCCTCACTCCTACATTCTGTGCTTTATGCAATCCTAAATCCAGCACGCACACTGCGCTTTATGCATGCCTAAACCTGGCACTGACTGCAGCACTCTGTGCGTTAGATACCTGACCCTGGCACTCTGTGCATTATGTACTCCTGACTCCTGCACTCTGTGCCTTACAAGCTCCTGCACTATATACACTGCATTGTACATTACATACTTCTGACCAAAGTGTTCATTGTCTCAACAATTTCTGGTTGATAAAGAGTACCTGAGTACTCAGAGTAGGCTCAGAAATTATGTTTCTGGGGGGTGTTCAGTACACATTCTGTGTACAGAACAACTCCAGGTAGCCATATTCCATTGCAAAATTACAGCGGCTGCAGATTGAAAAGGAAAATACATTTTTAATAACATTCAATTACAATATGAGTGTTGCAACTGTATACGCGATATTATTTTTTCTTTATTTGCTATTTTTTTATCCCAATGAAAGTGGAGTTACCCTTTATCCACTTCAGCCCCAGAAGGATTTTCCCCCTAATGACCAGGCAATTTTGTGCAATACGGCACTGCATCGCTTACTGATAATTGCGCAGGTGTGCGACGCTGTACCCAAGCAACATTGACGTTCTTTTTTTTCCCCCAAATAGAGCTTTCATTTGGTGGTATTTCAACATCTCTGCATTTTTTTTTTTTGAGCTATAAACAAAAAAAGAGTGACAATTTAAAAAGAAAAAAGCTAATTTCCAGTATCTAGTATCCACTTCTGTACACTTCCAAGCCACCACCTCCCTGCAACCTTTTGCTATACTAAAGATCCCCAAAAAAATATAAAAATTTCTTCCTCAGTTAAGGCCAATATATATTGTTCTGCATATTTTTGGTAAAAAAAATTGCAATAAGTGTATATTGGTTGGTTTGCGCAAAAGTTATAGCATCTACAAAATAGTGGCTATATTTATGGCATTTTTATTATAATTTTTTTTTTTTTACTAGTAATGGCGGCAATCAGCGATTTTTAGTGGGACTGCAACATTGCGGCAGGCAGATCAGACACTTTTAACACATTTTTGGGACCATTGACATTTATACAGCGATCAGTGCTATAAAAATGCACTGATTATTGTGTAAATGCCACTGGCAGGGAAGGGGTTAACACTAGGGGGTGATCAAGGGTTTAAATATGTTCCCTCATGTGTGTTTCTAACTGTGGGGGGATGGAACTGACTAGAAGCGGAGCCAGAACACTGTTCCTAATTAGTAGGAACAGACGATCTGTCTCTCCTCTCTTGACAGAATTGGGATGTATGTGAGTGTTCACACACACACATCCCCATTCTGGCTCTCGTACCCACGATCGTGCGTGGCCAGCAGTCATCGTGACTGCTGGTCACGCTCATCGGCTCCCCCGGCAACGCACGCATGCCTGCTGTAGCTGTTTAAATGGGCGACGTACAGCTACGGCGATTTGCGCAGGAGAGCCGACCTGCCACAGTAGAATGACAGCGGCTTGTCGGCTAGTGGTTAAGGTAGGACCAAATGTCCAGGAGGAAGATCTATTTCATAGACTGAGGAGTTTTTTGCAACATGTTGCATGTAAGGTGCTCGGACACTTCTAGGTGCTTGCTTCTAGGTATGGTGTCTTTGGTAGTAATTCAACAGCTGCGGTGGTAGACTGCCTAATTGCTCTAAATTAGGTGTAGGACCCATTTACACTGAAAGCTGAAACTTGAAGTCTAACTCATATATGATTCTGCGAGGCATATGTGACATCACTGTACCTCCTGAAAGACCTGTGTGTTTTTGGAATCCTGCAATATAGTGCTGTTTCCTATTGCAGTGCAATCTTGTGGGATTTCAAGTGCCTAGGTTTAAAAATGTTTTTTCTCCATGGCTCCACTGTATGTAGGATTATAGCCACCCTCTCTTGCTTGCTCCTCAGATAGACTATGGCCTATGAGCTATGTGATTTGCATTGTGCATAGAGCAGTGCACATGACCACAAACAACGTGCGCTGCTCATTTAAGAAAATAGAAGTGAGGGGAAATGAATCATTAAAACACATAGTGGATGTTACATAGTAGGTGAGGTTGAAAAAAGACACAAGTCCATCAAGTCCAACCAGTGGCGGCTGAAGAGGTTTTAGGATGGGGGCGCAAGACCCCACCCCTTCAGATTTGGCCCCTCCTACTTCTCACAAGCCACACTCCTTATCAAATCAACATCATATACCAGGCTGCACATTATACACTGGGCTCTGCACATCATATACCAGGCTGCACATTATACACAGGGCTCTACTAAAGCAGATGAATCATGCCTATCTTGTGTATGACCACATCAGGCACCTTTTCTACAACCTGTAAATCACACATAACTGCATTCTGCAAACTGTAAATTGCATATATCTGCATTCTGTAAATCCCATTCTGTAAATCGCACATATCTACAACCTGTAAATCTCACATATCTGCATTCTGCATTCTATAAATCGCACACATCTACAACCTGTAAATCTCACATATCTGCATTCTGCATTCTGTAAATCGCACATATCTGCATTCTGTAAATCGCACATATCTACAACCTGTAAATCGCACATATCTACAACCTGTAAATCGCATTCTGTAAATCGCACATATCTGCATTCTGCAAACTGTAAATTGCACATAACTGCATACAGCAGCCTGTAAATTGCACATATCTGCATTCTGCAACCTGTAAATTAGACATATCTGCATTCTGCAAGTCGCACATATCTACAACCTGTAAATCGCACATTTCTACAACCTGTAAACCGCACATATCTACAACCTGCAAATTGCACATATCTACAACCTGTAAATTGCACATATCTACAACCTGCAAATCGCACATATCTACAACCTGCAAATCGCACATATCTGCATTCTGTAAATCACATTCTGTAAATTGCACATATCTACAACATGCAAATTGCACATATCTACAACCTGCAAATCGCACATATCTACAACCTGTAAATCTCACATATCTACAACCTGTAAATTGCACATATCTACAACCTGCAAATCGCACATATCTACAACCTGCAAATCATACATATCTACAACCTGTAAATCGCACATATCTACAACCTGTAAATCGCACATATCTACAACCTGCAAATACCCCCCCCAAACAAGATAAAAAAAAAGGGTTATTATCGGTGGTCGGCAGCATTAACCCCCGCTAAACAAGATAAAAAAAGGGTTATTATCGGTGGTCGGCAGCATACCCCCCCTTAGACAAGATTCAAAAAAAAGGTTATTATTAATAACCCTTTTTTTTTAAAGCTTCTTGGGTATTCCACATCCTTGCCGCTCTTACAGTAAAGAACCCTCTATATAGTTGAAAGTTAAACCTCTTTTCTTCTAATTTTAATGAGTGGCCACGAGTCTTGTTAAACTCCCTTCTGCGAAAAAGTTTTATCCCTATTGTGGGGTCACCAGTATGGTATTTGCATATTGAAATGTGTATGGACTATTTTTAGAGACTAACGATATTAAGTGTCACTTTGTATTTGGAGGTGTTAGGCTTTAAGTTAAAGTATAAAAATAAAATGTTTTTCACATTCCCGTAATATTAACTGACAGTCTGCTTGGTTGACTGAGTATTTGAGTAAGTGATTGACAGACAGTGAAGTTCGTTTCTGTGAATCTAAAACTGACAAAGAAATATTCTTGTCAACTTCATCTTGAAAGGTGGACCATAGTTTCAAGATTGTGAATCTTTGGGACATTTCTGGATTTTTTTTTTTAAACAGTGAAATTGAAATTGAAATAGAAAGTGTATGCTAAGGCATTGTCTTAGCTTCCTAAAATTTGTAATAATAAACAATTTTAAAGAAAAGCATTTTACACATCTGTTACTGAAAAAGTACTTTATGTAAGAGTTACTGTTTGAAGGTGCCTGTCCTTTAACCTATATGCTGCTCATTACAAAAGCAGCAGTAACAGCAAGTAAACCCAGCTAATTACTAATTACCCAGTAATTCCCAGCTTCTAGCTTGTTTCCATTTTTACTTTCAGCTACCAGCTTTTATATAGAAAGTATCCAGTTCTGTACACTTTCAAGCCACCACCTCCCTGAAATGTATCCTGGGCTTACCTTTCCCTCCTGGGTTCCTTGGGCAGGTGTCAAGATCGAGGCTGGTGGGAGATCAACGACCATCTGTGCTCGATCAGGTTCAACAGATTTCAGAGGTGACATAAGGATCTAATAGAATCCTGATGTGTCCTTAGAGAAAACCTGTCCTGGACTATCCTATCACACAGGGGGCTTATCAATCCCCTAGTGATAGCAATAAAGTTAGGTAAAAAGAAATGAAAGTTTGGTAAAAAGAAATAACACCCAAATAAAATATTTTAAACCTCCTCCCCTAAATACACACATACAGTATACAAATACAAATGCACATTGGATGCAAAATGCATATGAATATAAGTGCACCACACATATTCGGTATAAGACTGCAATAATACTAGGGCTATTATTCACAGTTGGCTCTAAAGTGATGGGTTGTAAAGACTATTAAAATGTCGCCTATGGACAACTTTGGGTATCATAGTTTTCTGCCATTTCACAGCTGTGCAGTTGTGGGGCTCGGCATATTTGGTATCGGTCTACACCGCACAACCTCTTTTATATTTTGCCAAAAAACTGGATAATATATTGTGTTTGTGTACGCTAAAATTAATTTGAGTAATTGTAAGTATTTTTTTTTTTCTGCAAACAGATTTTATAAACAGTAGATCAATTCTATTTTATTCTACAGGATGTCTACTTCTAGAAATTATATAGTGTTTTAGGGGTTTTATGTAATCTCCAGGCCTTAAATGTGCATTTTTATAGTTATCTTCAAAAGAAGAACAGACGTTGCTCTTTCACTGTCCTTCCACTGCCGACACCATTTTTCATTATAATTTCATACAGTATCTCACAAAAGTGAGTACACCCCTGACACCGGAGTGAGAGCAATAATTCTAGCATCAGACGCAAAGTCCCTACAGGTCATCAGTTTAATGTTACAAAGGATTTCTGGTGCTAGAATTATTGAATTCATTTTGAAGTTTTTTTTTTCTGGTGGGGGGTGGCCATGACCACCTCCACCATATACAAGGGCAGGTCAAAGGGGTTGGAGTCAGAGGCAGAGCTAAGTGGGGCCGCAAAATGAGGTTTCATCTAGGGTGTCAAAAATCCTTGCACTGGCCCTGTCCTTAAAGCTGCATTCACACCTGAGTGTTTCAAAGTCACATGTGTTTACAGCATTTTTTGCCGCGATTTTGTACATTTTGTCACCAATGTAAAAAGCAGAAAAACCCTTGTAATCCGTCCCAAAGAAGCTCATGTTCTTTTTTGAGCTTATACACACATTTTTAGAGCAGCGTTTTTGAGCTATTTTGCAGCTTAAAAACGCTACTCCATGTTGTTCAATGACCTCATACACACCATGGCGTTTTTGAGCTGTAACAGGCATTGCCATTTTTAAGCTCCAAAAAAAACCCCAGCACCAGTGCGTTCTAAAGGCTCCAGTGCTAGAGCTGTTTTGATGCCCACACCAAAAAAAAAAAACAGTGTTTTTGAGCGTCTGCGTTTTTTTTTTTTTTTTACTTTTACATTTTTATTATTTTTGACAAAATACATTCCAATAAAAATGAATACAAATAATTGGTATTGCTTATCATATTGCATAGAACAGATAATAACAAAAAATGGGGAATGAATAACAAGAAGTAATAATAACTTTAGGGTACAATATCTGGAGTTTGGTATCCCGCTACCGCCCACCCCAAATGGCATCATACTGTAAGGCGGGAGCTGGTCACCAAATATTAAATTTTTTAGGAAGAATGAAAAGAAGAAGAGGAGTCTATAAGAAATTCAATATCTTGGTGTATCATATATCACTATTCTTTAAGTAATTGGAGGCTCTCTGGTTGTTTATCCAAACTTGCCATTTTTTTTGAATATAGTGATATAGACATTTTTGAATGCTAACATCAATTCTAATGGGGCCTGAGTGTTTAGTCTTATAATGATATCTGACAAGTTAGGAGCTTTTGTGAATTTCCACATATTGGCAATGGTAAGTCTCGGATATGTGATACTATTGTTCTATAGCAATATGGGGATATATCTAGATTTAATCCCAGTGGTGGCTGGTGGTCAAAATTTTAGGGGGGGGCGCAAAACAGACCTGGTCCCCTCACTTGCACCCCCCTACCAAGGCAGGCTCTTGCACTACATAGTAGATGGCAGATCTATCTTGCACTACATATATAAGAGATTGCACAGACTGTATTGTGTATGGTCTGATGAAAAAGGGGATTGGACAGAGTATGGTCAGCTTTAGGACAATACCAAGAAATAAACTGCTTTCATACAGGAAAGAGGAGGGATAGCCAGGATATACACAACCAGAAGGAAGGGGTGTGCAGGGATGGATGGACAGGTAGGTGAGTAGGTGGGTGGATGGATGGATAGGTGAGTGGATGGATGGATGGATGGATGGATAGGTGGGTGGGTGGGTGGATGGATAGGTGGATAGGTGAATGGATGGGATGGATGGGATGACTAGGTGGGTGGATGGATGGATATGGATAGGTGGATGTGGTGGGTGGATGAATGGATGGATGGATGGGTTGGATGGATGCAGCGAGAAAGGAGATATTTAATGATCAGGAGATGGTAGATCTGCCTGTCAGTGTTCTGATCCATCACAGATCAGTGTACAGTGAAGGAAGTTTGAATGAATGGATGGGGTTGGTGGATGGATGGATGGGATGAATGTAGTGGATGGATGGATGCGGTGGGTGGATGGGGTGGGTGGATGCGATGGACGGATGCGGTGGATGGATGGATGGGTGGGTGGATGGGATGGATGGATGCGGTGGATGGATGGATGCGGTGGATGGATGGGATGGATTGATGCGGTGGATGGATGAATGCAGTGCGTGGATGGGATAAATGGATGAGGTGGGTGGATGGATGAATGCAGTGGATGGATGGATGGATGGGGTGAATGGGTGGATGGATGCTATGGGTGGATGGATAGATGTGGTGGGTGGATGTGGTGGTGGATGGGATGGATGGATGTGATGGATGGATGGATGGGTGGATGGATGGGTGGATGGATGCGGTGAGGTGGATGGATGGATGGATGGATGCGGTGGGGTGGATGGATGGATGCAGTGGGATGGATGGATGTGGTGGATGGGGGGTGGATGGATGGATGGGTGGATGGGGTGGATGGATGGATGCGATGAGTGGATGGATGAGATGGGTGGATGGATGCAGAGGGGAAGGAGATATTTAATGATCAGGGGATGGTGGATCTGCCTGTCAGTGTTCTGATCCAGCACAGATCAGTGTACAGTGAAGGAAGCTTGTCTTCCCCTCCTCCTGTCCTCCCAGCACAATGTCACCATGCCATCCAATATGATGAGATCCCCCCTGCCAGGGAGAAGCTCTGGTCTCTGCTCTCAGACTGGGTGTAACTACAGCTGGATGAGAGGAGAGGAGAGGACAGCCTGAACAACTAGCATAACATCTAGCATTATCCACTGCATGCCAGGCTACCCCTCCCCCTACCTGCCACACATTTAACACTAGCAGCCCCATCCAAATCTACTGTCTCCGGAATGTGCTAAAAGCTTCTCAACCCTTCACTGCACTCCCCCCTCCTCCTCCCCAGATCCACTACACATGCAGTTGCTGCAGGTCTGAGAGCACAATAAAAGTTGCTTAATCTTACCTGTTGCAGCTTTAGTGATACGTCACGATCACGCCAACTCCTCTGCTCATGTTCAGACCAGCCAGGATGAGTAAATTCAGAAAACCAGAAGTGATTGGCTGGTCTGATAAAAGCAATGCCCTACGTGCTATGAACCAGCCAATCACTAACCACCAACAGGACACATAATGCCAGAGTGGTAGTGGGGAAACCACAGAGTGCAGAGCTTTGCGCTCCATGGGCAGTCTAAAAGCCAGCCAATAGATTTGTTTGCCCGCAATCACATGTTTGCGATGACGTAATGCTTCCGATAGCACCTCTGTGTCCGGGACCCCCCCCCCCATCCCCCGCACACACTTAAAGGGGCATGTTTAATCCTAATAATGCTGTTGCCGATGTCAGTTCTGTCAAATTACCTGTAAGTTCTGCAATAAAGAAGGAAACTGAGTTCCAAAAACTTGAAATATATGGTATAAGTTCCCCACTAATTCCTCACACCTCCAGCAGATGGGAGACATGGAAGGGAACATTTTGGATAATCTATTAGGTGTCAGGTACCATCTGTTAAGAATTTTTGTGAATTATCCCAATGTTCTATACATGAGGATGCTGTACTAGTGATCAATATGGCCCATATTACCATGTAAAGGTTTGTGAAAGGTTCTTTTCCCATTTTAACATGTTGGGATTTTTTTCTTCTGGGGAAAAAAGGGAGAGAAGGTTGTAGAAAAGCCTAATTCCTCTTGCTTTTTGAAACCTGTGGTGTGTGAAATATTGCCATATTTCTGTTGGGATATCAATTTTGTCAGAAAGGATTATATTTTTTAGATATGCGCATTTGCTGAATTTCTCTTCCACTATGTTCTTGAAGTGTGCTGGTAGGTAATTGTAAGTTTGCAAGCCTTTTTTGGCCCATTCTTTTGTTGATTGACGTTTTTTACAGTAGTCTATTATTCTTATGGGCAATGCTATTTTAGCAAACATGTTTCTCTTTTTAGTTTTAGATATAATATGTTTCCAAGCTATTAAAGTTGATTTAATAGAGGTTTGGAACAATAATTTTTTTTGGTTATTACATGCTTCGTCATAGAAAGGGTGAACCGGTCATGACCTATAGTAATTTCTTTTTTGATATTTAACCATAGTTTATCATTAGAAGAGGTAAACCAATATTTCATTTGGTCTAAGCATAATGATAGTTTTTAATGTCTGGCAGTCCCATTACTCCTAGGTCTTTGTTGGCAGTTAGTATTGAGAATGCTACTCTTTTTTTTTTCAGAATTTGGAGGGTAACGGAACTGGAAGAGTGTGGAAATAATATAGTATTTTGGGTAATATTTGCATCTTGAATGCTGCTATTTTCCTGACCCATGAAAGTTGAGTTTTTTGGATTTGGCGCAGATCATTATTAGTTTGTTCTAGTAAGTTTTATACCTAGATATGTTATAGTTGTCTCGTCCCAATTATTTCTGTATTTCTCACAAAGTTTTTTCCATTTGGTCTTTGTGGAGGCTCATGGGTAGGATATAACATTTATTTTGAATTATTTTATTATAGGACACATTACTATATTGGTCAAATAATTTCTAAACATTATAAAGAGATATGTCAGGGTTTGTCAAGGTTAAAATGATGCCATCTGCAAAAAGGCCCAGTTTATGATCATATTGTCTTATTTTTATGCCACTGATGTCTGGATTAGTGCATATATATTCAGCTAATGGCTCTATTGCTAGGGAAAATATTATTGGGGAAAGTGGACATCCTTGTCTAGTGCCATTGGATAAATTTAAGCTTTTAGAGAGTAATCCCGAGGAGATCACTTTTGTTGAGGGTTGGGAAAATAATGACATAATAGCTGAGTGTATGAATCGTTTCATGCCAAATTGTTCTATTGTTTTGGAGATATATTGCCAATGCATTCTATCGAATGCTTTTTCAGCACCTAAAGCTAACAGAAGAGTGGGTGTTTTGTTATTTTCATTACGGTTGATTAGATTCACCATTCTTCTAGTGCCGTCAGAGCTTGCCTGCCTTTAACAAATCCTACTTGATCTGGCCCAATGAGATAATATATTATATTTATTAAATGATTGGCTATAATCTTAGCATAAATGTTTATGTCTAAATTTAGTAGTGATATAGGTCTGTAATTTATCAGTGATGTTGGTTCCTTATCTGGTTCTGGGATGGTAATTATTAATGCTTCTAGCATCTCTTTTGGTAGTTGGCTAGATAATGCTGTTTGATTGAACATTTTGGTCAGATAAGGCAATAGTATTTCACTAAATGCTTGGAAATATTCTCCTGAGAGTCCATCTATGCCTGGGGTTTTGTTTTTAGCGAGGGATTTTATAACTTTGAGAGTTTTTTGTAATAAAATTGGGTTGCTGATTTGTTGTAGATCTTCCAGATCTATTTTTGGTAGGTTGTTTTTATTTTAGATAGTCAGCTATATTTTGGGGTGAAGGTTGTGGGGTGGATTGATCTACTTTAAGGTTATATAGAGATTCATAATATTCTGAGAAGAAATCAGCTATTTATTGGAGGTTGTAAATTCCTTTATTTGATTTGTGGTGAATTAACTTGTTAATTTTGTTTTTATTTTGACGTTGGCGTCGTTGATTAGCCAAAAGTTTACCTGCTTTTTTACCTTGAGAATAGTAATTCAGTTTCATTTGTTTCATGTATTTGTCATGGTTATCTATGAGCCTATATCTCAGTTCCGTTCTCAGATTGTTGAGTTGTTGTGCTAATTTCATATCTCTTGGGGATTTTTTGTGGTGTTCTTCAGTTTCAGTAATGTCTTTTAGTAGTTTATTTAATTCAAAAGATTTTCTTTTTTTTTTCCCTAGCTGCTATTTTTATTAAAAGACCCCTAACAAATGCTTTATGAGCACACCATAGTGTGGTACTTGTTATCCAACCAGTATCATTAAATACAAAACATTCTCTAAGATTTTATTTTTTCACGGACAAATATTTCTCTTGGGAAAGTATGTTGGTATTGTTCCTCCATACTTGGTTGTTGGTGCAGGGAAATACTGTATTCACTTCTATTGTTATTGGAGCATGATCAGACCAAGAAATGTGGATTTGAGCTTTAGATATGTTCTGAAGTAAAAATTTGTCTGTGATAAAATAATCTATCCTTGAGTAGGATTTGTGGACATGGAAATAAAATGTATAGTCTCTTTCGGTTGAATGCAGACACCTCCAGGAATCATACAAATCTTCATAAGAAAATATCTTATTTAGTCTCATTCTTTTGGTGTGTCCTTGATTGGAGGTGTCTCTATATGGATCCATCGGTGCGTTGAAGTCTCCGAAAATTATAAGTTGACCTTTTTGCATTTTATGTGCCTTCATTATAATTTTCTTAATAAATTGATGAAGGTTTTTGTTCTGGGCATAAATATTGACAATAGTAAAGTTTGTGTTTTCAATGGTTGCTACCAGAATAATGTACCAACCTTGAGAATCAGTCTTAACGTTTAGAGGTTGGAAGGAAACAGAATCTTTTATTGCCAATATTACTACTTTTGTTTTCTTGGTATTGTTGGATACAAATAAATGAAGGAATTTGTAGTGGGAGAATTTTGGTACTTTACTCATAGCAAAATGAGATTCTTGAATGCATACAATGTTACTTTGGAATTTTAATATGTCATTCCAGAGAGCTTTCCGCTTAAATTGGCTGTTGAGGCCTTTTGAATTGAGTGACATTAGTTTAAGACCCATGGAAATTTTTGTAAGCATCGTCAATGAATATCATTAGTAGATTCCTTGCATGAGGTAAAGAAACATTGGTACTTACAGAGTTGGTTCCCTTTTCATCCAGTAGGTGGCGGTATTGGACCTTGTATGCTACTGAGTAGAGAAAAAAAATTAAACCAGAAAACGTATTTATAACAGTATAATAAAAAGAGGAAATATACAAATTCCTGTGTACAGAGATTTTTACTGTCTGTGGGGGGTAATAACATGAGGGAAGAGTAAAACTTGCAACAGAAAATTCCCCGATTGGGGGCTCCCTGAGCAATACGGTACCTGAGGCGATTAATTATTGTATGCTGTTGTATATAATAATCTAGTAAACAAGTAGCACTGTGTGCTGTGAGGAATTTGGAAAGCTCTTAAACACTTGCTGACCGCCTCACACAGAATGGCATGGGCAGGTACGAGTAACGTATGGGTCGGCATCCCTCCAGGAGCGATCTGTGCTGAGAAGGAGGCCACTAATTCATGGCCACCCCCTCATGATCCTCAGCGCCTAGAGGCGATTCAGTTCGCATTGTGCGCTATACAAGTATGTCATTCATTCATTCATTCATTCATTCATGATCGCTCTTGGTAAATGACAAGCTTCCTCTGCTTCTGAAATGTAAACAGAAGCAGAGGAAGTGATGTCATCGCTCCTCGTGAAGCCTTTTCGTTCCGGCTTCCGAGAGAGAAGATATCAAGTAGGTTTGCACCAACACTACACATACAGTAGAACATGCAGACACACTAATCACCCCCCAATCCCCCCCCCCCCTGCATCCCCTGTCACAGTGACACCAATAGAAGTTTTTTTTTTTTTTGTTTTTTTACTGATTACTGCATTGGTGTCATTTCTGACTGTTATAAGTGGTAGGGCAGTTAGTGGTAGGCTCCTTTAGGTCTAGGGTACCCCCCTAACCTCCCCTAATAAAGGTTTAACCCCTTGATCACCTCCCGTCACCAGTGTCACTAAGCAATCTTTTTTCTGATCGCCATATTAGTGTCATAGGTGAGGCCAGTTAGGCAGGTAAGTATTTAGTGTTCGCCGTCAGCTTTTTATAGCGCCAGGTACCCCCATATACTATCTAGTAAAGGTTTTAACCCCTGATTACCCCCTAGTTAACCCTTTCACCAGTGATCACTGTATAACTGTTATGGGTGACGATGGTTAGTTAGTTTGTTTTTTTATAGGTTTATTACCTAATAAAGGTTTAACCCCCTGATCGCCCGGTGGGTGATATAAGTTAGGTTTTAGGGTCAGATAGGGTCTGCGTCGCCCCAGGCAGCGTCAGGTTAGTGCCAGTGCCGCTAACACCCACGCACGCAGCATACACCTCCCTTAGTGGTATAGTATCTGAACGGATCAATATCTGATCTGATCAGATCTATACTAGCGTCCCCAGCAGTTTAGGGTTCCCAAAAATGCATTGTAAGCAGGATCAGCCCAGATACCTGCTAGCACCTGCGTTTTGTCCCTCCGGCCAGCCCAACCCGGCCCACCCAAGTGCAGCATCGATCGAACACTAATTAAAAAAAAGAGTCCTGCGCAAATAATGCCACAAAAAATAAATAATGTATAAAAATGTGAAGAAAACAAGAGTCAATGTAAATATTTCAAAAATAAACACACCAATAGTGTAAGTGTGTAATGAAAAAGCACTGGAGAAAGAACAGGACCAAATGTTCCAAAAGATCAGGCTCCCAGAACTCTCACCTCAGAGATGGAATAATAAGGCAAAAGAAAGTAATTCCAATGGACTTCTCCTTCACTTCTCTGTGCACAATCATCAAATGGTATAAACTTCTACCACTAGAGGGCCGATTCAATCTCTTATGAGTAATGCTGCAGCATATGTATCCTCGTGGTATGAAACTTAAAGAAAACACAGAGGGGAAGGGGGAAGGGAGAGAAAAAGGGGACTCCAATAGTGTAGTGGTTTCCAAAACTGAACAAATTTATTTAAGAGAAAGCAAATGGACTCTCACATTTAAAAAGAAAATATCAAACAGAAAGAGATCTGGCGTGTACAGCTAGTCTTACGCTCGTTCCGGTATTCCTACGGCCACTCCCTACGCGTTACGTCACCACGTGACTTCTTCATGGGGATGACGCTAGACCGTTCGTAACGTACTTATATACGAGAAAACCGGAAACGATCGGACCGGAAACGTCCGAACGACCATTTTTAGGCTTTATATTTTGTAGTATTTATATTTCGTTCGGATTTTATATTGTGTTCGGATTCTTTTTGCTCTTTAAAGGGAGAATGCATATTTTTTTGTACACCATATTGTATTAAAATGGCCGAAGAATCATTTCCGGTCTAAAATGGTGGTGTACATACACTTCCCTTTCATCATTTTGGAGGAGCAAGATGGCGGAGTTTCTACATCCGGCCAACATGTCTGTTTTTACCTCTTCCAAAATGGTCGTTCGGACGCTTTTTACCTCTTTCAAAATGGTCGTTCGGACGTTTCCGGTCCGATCGTTTCCGGTTTTCTCGTATATAAGTACGTTACGAACGGTCTAGCGTCATCCCCATGAAGAAGTCACGTGGTGACGTAACGCGTAGGGAGTGGCCGTAGGAATACCGGAACGAGCGTAAGACTAGCTGTACACGCCAGATCTCTTTCTGTTTGATATTTTCTTTTTAAATGTGAGAGTCCATTTGCTTTCTCTTAAATAAATTTGTTCAGTTTTGGAAACCACTACACTATTGGAGTCCCCTTTTTCTCTCCCTTCCCCCTTCCCCTCTGTGTTTTCTTTAAGTTTCATACCACGAGGATACATATGCTGCAGCATTACTCATAAGAGATTGAATCGGCCCTCTAGTGGTAGAAGTTTATACCATTTGATGATTGTGCACAGAGAAGTGAAGGAGAAGTCCATTGGAATTACTTTCTTTTGCCTTATTATTCCATCTCTGAGGTGAGAGTTCTGGGAGCCTGATCTTTTGGAACATTTGGTCCTGTTCTTTCTCCAGTGCTTTTTCATTACACACTTACACTATTGGTGTGTTTATTTTTGAAATATTTACATTGACTCTTGTTTTCTTCACATTTTTATACATTATTTATTTTTTGTGGCATTATTTGCGCAGGACTCTTTTTTTTTTTTTTAATTATTCAAGTGATAGTTTGTGTTTACTATTTTGTCCCGCTGCATTTTCTGTTTCATTTAGTAGCACTTGCACTTTTGTTATTCCACAGATTGTTACATTATATTTTGTTATGCACGTAGATTTATTTCACGTCTAGTACATAGTGGCGCGAGGGTCCATTTTACACATCGATCGAACACTGTCACTTACAAAACACTAAACACACTGCAGTGTTCGCAGAGTCAGGCCCAATCCCTGTGATCGCTAACAGTTTTTTTGGTAGCGTTTGAAACAGTCGCTAATAGGAGCTTTTTTACCTGTGAATCTCACTAGTGTACCAGTACCACTAAATTTAGAACCTAAAATGGCAAATCGAAGATACACTAGTGAAGAGGCCTACATGTTTCGGAGCATGACAGATAGTGAAGAGGAAGTCACTCATCTGTCAGATTCAGGCTCAGAATAATATCCTGTAGACGACAGCGGCTCCATGACAGATAGCTCTGACGACGGAGTTGTGGTCCCTGCCAAGGTCAGGCGTACCAGACATTGATCTTCTTCTGCTGTTGCTGAGGTGCAAGAACCGCAGGTCCCTCATATGGAGCAGAGAAGTTCTAGCTATTCCTTCTGGTGAACTGGCAAGCACCAGCGGCTTAGTACACCCTGGTCGTACATCCAGCACTGCATTAACACTTGGTGATGTGGCGAGTCCCATAAGTGCAGTTAAAGCTGGTGAGGTGACAAGCACAAGTAGTGTCCCGCTGCCACCAAGAAGACTAAGACAGGCCTGTCGAGCCCATAGTACCCTTCCTGCTGCATTCGCCAATCCTAATTGGGAACCCACTACTTCTGCAGCACCCGTACTTCCCCCATTCACTGGCCAACCCGGCATTCAGATGGAAACAGTTGATTTTACGTCACTTAATTTTTATTCGCTGTTTTTCACCAAAGATCTTTATAGATCTTGTTAGGTACCTGAGTGGTGAGCCTGACTTGATGGAAGGAGACCTCTCTTACGGCTCTGATTCAAGTCCCACTGGAGTGAGAACAGTGGTACGAGAGCACAGCGGGGTAGGAGTGTCTGGCCGGATGCAGCAGCAGATGCAGGCGAAGCGAAGGACCTTCAGATGCGGGGACCACAGGAGCTTGTGAAAGCAGGTGACAGATTGGCCGGGCTGGCAGTGGCGGCAAGACTGGCGACCTGATGATCCTGGAAGGCTGCAGCGGATCCTGGGAAGCCTCAGAATGGGATATAGGCAAGACAGGTCAGGCAAGCAGGAACTAGCAGACAGGTGGCAGATAGAGCAGCGTCAAAACAGGCAGAGATTTAGCAGTGGAAATCAGTCCGAGACAGGGTCAGGCAAGCCGGGGTCGGGACAGGAGAGAGCAGCGTAGTCAGACAGGAGCCGGGTCAATAATCAGATAACTGGCAGAAAAACAGGGTGCTTCAGGTACAAGCTGCAGACAAACAGCACGGAGTGTCTGCAGCTGTACCTTTAAAAAGGGCCACACGTGAACGCCATGCACGTGTGCGCGCCTGGGTCGCACGGCGGCGCGCGCACCGACGCCAAAGTCAAAGGCTGACTAGCGGCGCGAGTGCTCATGCGCGAATGGCGGTCCGCTCTCAAAGTGCGAGCGGGACCCTGACAGATCTATTGTGGACCAAAGCAATTTGTATGCTGGTCAACATACAGAGATTGGAGACCAATTACGGTTTCCGAATTTAAGGTCTTTCTGGGCCTTTCCCTCGACATGGGCATAGTTAAAATGAGTATGTTACGGTCATATTGGTCCACTGACCCAATTTACAATATGCCCGTGTTCTCTGCCTTCATGACCAGGGCACGATACGAGCAGATCTTGCGGTTCATGCATTTCAACAACAATTAACTCTGTAGTCCTCGTGGAGACCCTGGATATGATCAGTGCTACAAAATTCGGCCCCTCGTAAACCACTTCAGCCAACGTTTTGCAGACTTGTTTACTCCCCATGAAGTTGTCTGCGTTGATGAGTCCCTGATTACGTTTTCTGGCCACTTGTCATTCAAACAGTACCTTCCCAGCAAGCGTGCCAGATACGGGGTCAAGATGTATAAGCTCTGTGACAGGGCCACAGGCTATACATGTAGTCTTATGGTTTACGAGGGAAAAGATAGCCACGTAGAGCCGCCAAACTGCCCAGATTACAGAGGGAGCGCAGGCAAGATTGTGTGGGACTTGGTGAAAGGGGTACCAATTGTACGTGGACAATTATTACACGAGCGTGCAAATTTGTAGTCACTTGTAGTGACTTGTAGTCACCTCACCTTCCCAATTCAAATGCAGTAAGCCGGCTGCAGGAGAGGCATTTTCCTTATGTCCTCCCGAGTACCCCTACCCAACGAGCCCCCCCAAAGAAGATGTCATGTCTGCAGCAAGCGCAGATATAGGCGTGACACCCGCTATTATTGTCCCTCCTGTCCTGACAATCCTGGTCTTTGCATTGGTGAATGTTTTGAACATTACCATGCACTAGTTGAGTATTAGCGTAGCACTACACAGACTAGGCACACTTTCACAGGGTCTCCCAAGATGCCATTGCATTTGAGCCTGGAACCAGTTACAGTTACAACAGTTACAGTTACAAAAAAAGAGTAAAAAATAAAAAAAAACACAAAGAAATAAAAAAATAAAAATAAAAAAAGGTGTTGTTTTATTGTTCCCTCTCTCTCTCTAGTCTCTCGCTATTGTTCTGCTCTTTTTTACTGTATTCTATTCTGCAATGTTTTATTGTTATGTTTTATCATGTTTACTTTTCAGGTATGTAATTTTTTTATACTTTACTGTTTACTGTATTTTATTGTTAACCATTTTTTTTGTTTTCAGGTACGCCATTCAGCTGCAGCGCATATTACTTTATCTTGACAGCAACAGTGTTTGCTCCCGCGATACATAAAGCCGTGACTTCAGTGCTATAGGAGGTGATTTCACCACCACAGTTAAAAAAAGAGCATATATGCCGAAGCATGGGGGCAGCAGGGGTGGAGGAGCGATTTTCTACTAACTTTTGCGGGCGGGTGCCCCCATGCTTTGGCATATATATATTTTAGGCACAGATTGCGTTAAAAATGTTTTATTTTTTACTATTTTTTTTTTGTATTTGCTTTGCAGGTATGGTATGTCTTACTGTTATACTGTAATGTTACTTTGTTTTATTGTTAACCATCATTTGCTTAGCAGGTACGCCATTCAGTTGCAGCGTGGATTTATTTATCTTGACACCAACAGCGTTTGCTCCCACAATACATAAAGCCATGACTCCAGCGCTGTCGGAGGTGATTTTACCACCACAGTTAAAAACAAAATGGTGCATGTATGCCTATCATTAGAAGTGGGTAGATGAAGGGAGATATTCTAATGGTGGGCATACCCACCGATCAATCTCTTTTTTTCGTTCAGCCCAAAGGCTGCATGAAAAAAAAGATTACAATATATGCCCAACAAGGACCAGCAACGTACTGGCATGTTGCTGGACTTTGAGTGGTTTTACCAGAACGATGTCTGCGGGTTTAGGTATAATCTTGGTATCATTCCTTTCAGCCAGTGGTCGGCTTTCATGTAAAAGCAATCCCAGTGTCTAATTAGTCTCTAGACTGCTTTTACAAGCAGTGGGAGGGAATGTCTCCCCCCCCCACCATCTTCCATGGTTTTCTCTGGCTCTCCTGTCCCAACAGGGAACCTGAGAATGTAGCCGGTGGTTCCGCCAGCTGATCATAGAGCTGATCAGAGATCAGAATGGCTCCAATCATCTCTATGGCCTAAGAAACCGGAAGCTATGAGCATTTCATGACTTTGATTTCGCCGGATGTAAACAGCACCATTGGGAAATTGAGAAAGCATTTTATCACACCGATCTTGGTATGGTCAGATGCTTTGAGGGTAGAGGAGAGATCTAGGGCCTAATAGACCCCAATTTTTTTCAAAAAAAGTGTATCTGTCACTACCTATTTCTATCATAGGGGATATTTAAATTCCCAGAGATAACAGTAAAAATGATAAAAAAATTTAAAATAAATGAAAGGAACAGTTTAAAAATAAGCTAAAAAAAGCAAAAAACAAAAAGCACCCCTGTCCCCCCCTGCTCTCGTGCAAAGGCGAACACAAGCGTTGGTCTGGTGTCAAATGTAAACAGCAATTGCACCATGCATGTGAGGTATCACCATGAAGGTCAAATCGAGGGCAGTAATTTTAGCAGTAGACCTCCTCTGTAAATCGAAAGTGGTAAATGTATGTAGTTTGTCTCCACTGCACGTTTGTGCGCAATTTTAAAGCATGTCGTGTTTGGTATCCATGTACTCGGGATAAGATCATCTTTTTTATTTGCTCAAACATTTGGGCATTATAGTGTGTTTTAGTGCATTAAAATTAAAAAAAGTGTGTTTTAAAAAAAAAAAGTGTTTGAAAAATGGTTGCGCAAATACTGTGTGAAAAAAAAATTAAACACCCACCTTTTTAATCTGTAGGGCCTTTGCTTTAAAAAATATATATAATGTTTGGGGGTTCAAAGTAACAAAAATAATTTTTCATGTAAACAAAAAGTGTCAGAAAGGGCTTTGTCTTCAAGTGGTTAGAAGAGTGGGTGTTGTGTGACATAAGCTTCTAAATGTACATAAAATGCCAGGACCGTTCGAACCCCCCCCGCCCCCCCCCAAATGACCCCATTTAATGAGAGGCATGTCGAGTCCATGGAATATTTTATATTTTGACACAAGTTGCGGGAAAAAGACAAATTATTTTTTTTTATTTTTTTTTGCACAAAGTTGTCACTAAATGATATATTGCTCAAATATGCCATGGGCACATGTGAAATTACACTCCAAAATACATTCTGTTGCTTCTCCTGAGTATGGAGATACCACACGTGTGAGACTTTTTGGGAGCCTAGCCGTGTACAGGACCCCGAAAACCAAGCACCGCCTTTACGCTTTCTAAGGGTGTTCACTCCTCACTGCCTATCACAGTTTCGGAGGCCATGGAATGCCCAGATGACACAAAATCTTCTCCCATTTTGGAAAGTAGACACCCCAAGCTATTTGCTGAGAGGTATGGTGAGTATTTTGCAGATCTCGCTTTTTGAAAGTTTTAAAAATTGAAAAAAGAAAATACATTTTTCTTTTCTTTCTTCATTTTCAAAAACAAATGAAAGCTGCAAAATGCTCACCATGCTTCTCAGCAAATAGCTTAGGGTGTCTACTTTCCAAAGTGGAGTCATTGGGGGGGGAGGGGGGTTGTGCCATCTTGGCATTTTATGGCCTTCAAAACTGTGATAGGTAGTGAGGAGTGAAATCAAAAATTTACGCCCTTAGAAATCCTGAAGGCAGTGCTTGGTTTTTCATGCCCTGTACGTGGCTAGGCTCCCAAAAAGTATCCCCGTATTCAGGAGAAGCAGCAGAATGTGTTTTGGGGTGTAATTCCACATATGCCCATGGAATGTGTGAGCAATATATCATTTAGTGACAACTTTGTGCAAAAAAAAAAAAGTTTGTCATTTTCATTTTGTCATTTTCCCGCAACTTTTGTCAAAATATAAAATATTCCATAGACTCAACATGCCTCTCAGCAAATAGTTATGGGTGTCTACTTTCCAAAATGGGGTCATTTGGGGGGGTTTGTGCCATCTTGGCATTTTATGGCCTTCAAAACTGTGATAGGTAGTGAGGACTGAAATCAGAAATTTACGCCCTTAGAAGTAGAAAATATCATTTGTTTTCAAAATTTTCGGTCTTTTTCCGTTTATATCACAAAAGATAAAAATCGCAGAGACAATCAAATACAATCAAAAGAAAGCTTTATTTGTGGGAAAAAAAGGACAAAAATTTTGTTACCAGTTAAAGCAGCGCAGTGCCAAATTGTAAAAAGTCCTCTGGTCTTTAGGCAGCCTAATGGTCCAGGGCTTAAGTGGTTAAGAAGGGAGAATTATATCGACTAGCACTTTTTTTCCCCATTGCTGTGGGATTTTCCCAGGAGTGGTTTTGTTAAGTGAGATTTCTTCATCTTTTGGTAATAATCCTCAGGTTTTCAAAAATGTTATACCGTCTTCCATGTTGGTAATGTTGCATGTAGTTCCTTCTCAGTCTATCATTATTTTTGTAGGAAATCACCACTTATAGAGGATACTGTGGTTTCTGAGGATTTTGGTGATTGAATTTAAGTTTTTGCATGCCAGGACTGTTGCTTGTGACAGATCTGAATAAAGTATTATTCCTGCATAAGGATCTGGAAGCGGTAAATTATGCCTTGCAAATTGCATCAGTTGATCTTTTACTTGGAAGAAATGAATTTTTCCTATGACATCTCTAGGCAGTCTTTCTGCTATATGTGATGGTTTTGGAAGTCTATGTGTGCGGTCTATCATCAGTTCTTGTTGGGGAGTTGCAGGGAGCAGTTTAGAAATTCTGTTACAAATCTTTTCAGATCTGCAGGTTTAATATTTTCAGGAATTCCGTGGAATTTTATATTATTCTTTTCTGAGACCTTCATTTTTAGATTTCTGATTTTCCACATCAAAATGTGCGTCAACTAATTCATTATGAGCGTCCATGAAGTCACTCATTTTGTTTTCCACATATTCCACTCTGTCACTTAGTTCATCAATTTCTTGCTTTGACTGATTCATAAAATGTATCATGTCAAGCTGAAGAGCTCCCCTCAGTGACATTATAATGTCTTTAATAGGGGAATCTGATATGGGTTGACCTGTGGTAGGTATTGCATTTAGTTTTGCACCATAGGGGTTAATTCTCAGTGTACTATTATGTTCATTTGGAGTTTCACTCCCATTTTCCTCAGAGGATGAAATTCTTCTCCTCCTTTTTATGGGGCTGTTAATGTCAACCTAGAGCTGTAGACTGTTTCCCTGTGAGCCAGGCTGTGTCTCCATGTCTCCTACAGTGCTGCTATCCTGCTGCTTCGTGCTGCAGTGAGGTGAGGAGGGACCAGCGCCATCTTTAATCTTTGGCAGTGTCCCGGCCTCGGTCCTTCTTTATTTTTTTGATTCCCCATCTTCTTAGGACATTCATTATCGCTTTCGGGCTTTAACCACTTCGCGCCCAGGCTAATTCTGGCATATCTCTCCTACATGTAAAATTCCTAATTTTTTTGCTAGAAAATTACATAGAACCCCCAAACATTATATATGTCTTTTTTAGCAAAGATCCTAGAGAATGGCGGTCGTTGCAACTTTTTATCTCGCACGGTATTTGCGCAGCAATTTTTCGAACACGTTTTTTTCAGAAAAAAAAACAGTTTCATGCTTAAAAAAAAAAAACAGTAAAGTTAGCCCAATTTTTTTGCATAATGTGAAAGAGGAGGATACGCCGAGTAAATAGATACCCAACATGTCACGCTTCAAAATTGCACGCGCTCGTGGAATGGCGCCAAACTTTGGTATTTAGAAATCCCCATAGGCGACGCTTTAAATTTTTTTTACTGGTTACATGTTTTGGGGTACAGAGGAGGTCTAGAGCTAGAATTATTGCTCTCGCTCTAACGTTCGCAGCGATACCTCACATGTGTGGTTTGAACACCGTTTTCATATGTGGGCGGGACTTATGTATGCGTTCGCTTCTGTGTGCGAGCTCACGGGGACAGGGGTGCTTTACGTTTTTTTTTATTGTTAATTTTATTTTTATTTTTTTAGTTCGACACAAAAAAAAATTGTTGACTTTTATTCCTATTACAAGGAATGTAAACATCCCTTGTAATAGGATTATGGCACGATCGGACATATTTACAGTGAGATATGGGGTCAATAAGACCCCATATCTCACCTCTAGGCTGGGAAGAATAAAAAAAAAAAAAACGATCCTGGCTTCCCTGCCAAATCGGCGCCGTTAATTTGAATACCGAGGCCGGGCGTGACCTCATAACATCGTGCCCGGCCTCCGAACGATCATAGAGACTCCGGGGATGATCTGGTCTGCCGGAAATCTCTATGGTAACTGGTGCTAACGCTCAAAATGCTGCTAAACGCACATTGACGCCAATGCAAAACACTGATAAAATCGCATTTTTATCACCTCTTTTTTCTTACTGTCATTACTAGCTTTACAGCCCATTTTTTAAAACGTCTGTGTTTAGGCCTAAGGCATTTTTCAGGCATTTTGCTTCTGGTGACAGAACGCTCATATATGAACAGGTGCCATTGAAATTAATGGGATTTTGCTTGTTGGGCATTTTTCAGGTGGTTTTTTTGGGAGTTTTATGAGCTGAAAATGCTCCGGTGTGAATGCAGCCTAAAGCTCTGTTCACACCTAAGTGTTTTTCGGTAGTTTTTCTGCTGTAAGCCTCAGCTCTAAAAATGCCCAACAAGACAAATCCCCATTCATTTCAACAGCCCCTGCCCCCTTGTCATCTGAAGCAAACCACCTGAAGCTCAAAAAAGTACAGGAGCTTCTTTTTTATCACAGGTGTTTTCTGCTTTTTACATTGTCACCTTTTGACCTGTACAAAATCGCTGTAAAAATCACATGACCTTCTGCCTGAAAACAAAACATCTAGGTGAAAACAAAGCCTTAAGCTGGCCATATACCATACAATTTTCTTATTCAGATTTACCTTCAACTATGTAGTGCAAGAACCTGCTTCATTGCATACAAATTGAAAGTGTTTAGGTTTGACCTCCTATTATATGGTTTTGGTAAATGAATGAATGAATGAAATACTTATATAGCGCACAATGCAAACGGAATCGCCTCTAGGCGCTGTAATCTAAATCTAAAGGAAAGTTGTATAATGTACGGCCGGCCTTAGAGTCTCCCGCAGTGCTTGTAAGGGAAGCAGTCACACTGGGCCACACACAGGCTTAGGCCCCTTTCACACTCATACAGCACAACAGTCGCACGACTGTAGATCCGACTGTGCCCTGTCTGACAATCGTCCGACTTCAATGAACAGAGATTCGACTTTGATCCCCGACAATAATACAAGGCACTGTCTAGTATGAATCTTTAGGGGGAACTCCACGCACAATGTAAAAAAACCCAGCATGGGCTCCCCCTCCAAGAGCATACCAGATATGGATTTTAACCACTTTACGAACGGCGCTTGACGATGTACGTCCATTTTTTAAAGAGGGATATCTCGGTAACGGCAGCAGCTGCTGCCACAACCGAGATATCCATCTCTTGGATATCTCACGCCGGTTGTGTTTACGATAATGGTGGTCTCTACGGCGGGTTCACTGCAAGATCACCATTATTGGCGGCGGGAGAGGTGCCACCCCCCGCCACTCTCCCGCTCCCTCCGCAGCTTACCAGAGCCGTCGGTAGCGGCGGAGGCGATCGGGACCTGCCTTCTCTGTGTTATGGAGATGAGTGAGGCTAAGATGGCCCCCGCCTGTCTCTATACCATAGCAGGGCGGAAGCGACATCAAAACGTCACTTCCGCCCATACCTCTTAAAGGCACATTTTTTCAATGTTATTTTTTCAAATGACATTTTATTTTTTATTTATTTTTTTATTGCATTTAAGTCCAAATATGAGATCTGGGAGCAACGTGGCTCCCAAAGAAAATTGGCGTCCTTTTTTTCCCACAAATAGGGATTTCTATTCATGGTATTTGATCACCTCTGCGGTTTTTATTTTTTGCGCAATAAACTTTTTGCTATAATAAATATCCCCCGAAAATATATAAAAAAAAGTTTTTTCCTCAGTTTAGGCTGATACGTATTTTTCTACATATTTTTGGTAAAAAAAATCGCAATAAGCATTTATTGATTGGTTTGCGCAAAAGTTATAGCGTGTACAAAATAGGGGATAGTTTTGTGGCATTTTTATTAATATTTTTTTTTTACTAGTAATGGCGGTGATCAGCGATTTTTATTGTGACTGCGACATTATGGCGGACACGTCAGACAATTTTGACACATTTTTGGGACCATTGGCATTAATACAGCGATCAGTGCGATAAAAAATGCACTGATTACTGTAAAAATGTCACTGGCAGTAAAGGGGTTAACCACTAGGGGGCAGTGTAGGGGTTAAGTGTGTGCGTGTGTTTTTTTTTACTGTAGGGGGCGTGGCTTGGCGTGTGACGTCACTGATCATCTTTCCCTATAACAGGGAACAGACGATCAGTGACAGCCTCACTAGGAAGCAAGAGGAGAGGTTTGTTTACACTTACCTCTCCACGTTCTTCAGCTCTGTGACCCGATCGCGGCACACCGGCAGCGATCGGGTCCGCGGGTCCCGCGGCCACGGTCACGGAGCTCAGGACCGGGTCGTGAGTGTTGGGCACTTAAAGGGCAACGTACCTGTACATGCTTGTGTCCAGCCGTGCCATTCTGGTGACGTATATCGGCGTGAGGTGGTCATTAAGCTGTTAAAAACACCTTGTCCCGACGAGCTCGCGCACAGAAGTGAAAGCATATATGAGTAGCGCCCGCATATGAAAATGGTAGTCAAACCACACATGTGAGGTATCGTCGCAATCAGTAGAGCGAGAGCAATAATTCTAGCCATAGACTTCCTCTGTAACGCAAAACATGCAACCTGTCGAATTTTTAAAATTGCGCTTATGGAGATTTTTGAGGGTAAAAGTTTGACACCATTCCACGAGCGGGCGCAATTTTGAAGCGTGACATGTTGGGTGTCAATTTACCCGGCATAACATTATCTTTCAGAATATAAAAAAAAATTGGGCTAATTTTACTGTTGTCTTATTTTTTTATTCAACATAGTGAATTTTTTCCAAAAAAAGTGCTCTTGTAAAACCGCTGTGCAAATACGGTGTGAAAAAAAGTATTGCGATGACCGCCATTTTATTTTATAGGGTGTTAGAAAAAAAACAATATATAATGTTTGGGGGTTCTAAGTAATTTTCTAGCAAAAAAATAACTGTTTTAAACATGTATGAGTCTGAAAAAGAGGCTTGGTCCTTAAGTGGTTAAAGGAACCCCCACGCCCAAAATCCATACCAGAGCCTTATCTGAGCACACAGCCTGGCAGGTCAGCAAAGGGGGCGGGGACGAGCGACCTCCCCTCCTGAAACGTACCAGGCCGAATGCCCTCAACATGGGGGGGTGGGTGCTTTGGGGCAGGGGGGCCCTGCTCCCCCCACCCCAAAGCACCTTGTCCCCATGTTGATGAAGACAAGGGCCTCTTCCTGACAACCCAGGCCGTTGGTTCACCTACCCATACACCTAAAAAAAAGTGTAAAAAAATCACCGGAGGCTTGCCACTTCTGATGTCACTGGCATGATGGGGGGGTGACGTCATAAGGGATTTGTAAATTAAAACTTTTTGCTATGAACTGAGAAAGCTGTTGGAACATAAATCTATAACTCTTTGGTATACCAAAGGTGTGGAAAAATATTTCAATGTGAGTGGCAATCTCTTTGGTATAAGGGTACAAATTATTTACATCTTGAAAAATACCTCCACTGAATTCAAGGCACAGTGAGAACTGAGCCTCAACAGGTGCTCCCAGAATATGATGCAACTTTTGAGTAATGAGTATATGAAGATCTTGCAGGATATAGATGAACAGATTAAAAGGTTATATAGTCAAAATGTAGCTTTAATGGTACTTCGAAGCTTTATGATACAAATGGGGAATTGAAAGATCAGATGGAAAAATATAATGAAAATCTAATTACCAAAAAAGACAAAGAATTCTAAGAATTCTAGGAAGATAGGAATGCCTTTGCCATTGGCTGGGCTTACAAGTGGATGCCCTCATACAGAAACAATATGGTTAGGTCAACAGCTCTAAACATAATTTAAAGAGGATGGTAAAAGCTTGGACACTTCCTCTCATTCATCTGTTTTTTTCTTTTACCTTTTTACATAGAGAACATTGGCAAGACCAAGGTCCAGCATGGCAAGGACACAAAAGATTAAAAAGTGATGAGTCTCATTTATTCAGTGCACCTAATAGGTGACGTACAGTCTCAAACAAGTCTCTTTTGACTTAAATACCAGGGTTTAAAAAAAAAATCTCACCTGGTGCATCTCTCCGGTGTAGTGTGCAGGTGAGGGATGGCATTGTGGGTTTCCCCACAATGCCTGGAAGGATTGTTGGTCTGGGCATGTTAAGGCTTCCTCCTTTCTTTTATGCGGGGAGGTTCCTAGCTCCGGGGTTTATTTCTTCTTTCCTGAAGCAGCGGCATACTTTGTAGCCCCTATTTCTCCCTCAGTCTGGGTTCACACTTGTGCGAAAAACAGACATTGCATGTGATCCGCACCCACACTGCGGTTCCGATGTCTGTGCAATTCGAGTTCAACCATACAGTTTTACCGCAATGGAATCATGAAAACACCCATGCGATCTGATTCCCACGTGAGTTCACAGTTCACACTGCGATCTCTGAATCGATCTTGGGGTATCATTAACAATTTATCAACATCTGCAGCAGTTCGCAGATGGCAGTGTGAACTGCCTGCGGGAGAGATGCGATTGCGGCAACCGGCGCTGTAATCGTGTTGGTTCCCGCATTGCTATAGTGTGAACCTAGGCTTGGGGGGGTTAATGTCTCTTTCCATTTGCAAAGTTTCCTTTCGCTATTTATCATCAGACCTTATTCATGAAAGCTGTATAAATCAGGTCAGTTGATATGAGTACCTTGTAAGTCCCTTTTCCTCTTCTGCTTTTTCTTGTTTCTTCCCTTGTGTACAAAGCTGTTTTGGTGGATGCATGGAGTTGTGTACTGCTTGTACACTTTTAGATTTTGTAAGTATTGCACTATAAAACTGTTGTAGTAAGGTTATGAAATATTCATCGATGTGAAATATTCAATATAAAGGTTGGAAATATTTCTTTTCTTACACATACTGTATACTTTCCCTTTTATTGTTGAACTAGATGGACTTTTTTTCAACCTGGCTAACTATGTAACTATATAGAGATTGTATACCCCTGATTTACTTCTGATAAAGTCGATCTAAACTTTAATGAAATGTGTAGAGGTTTGAGGCTCAAGGACCTTGTCGTGTTCATAGATGTATAAACAGTCTACTGGGTGGTATGAAGCGGCAACTTATGTATTGAGAGACTAGGGGGTATTTGTATTAAGTATTTTTTATGTATTCGCCTGGACATTTTAATGTAGTATTTTTGTACAATAAAAACTATCCTTTTATGGAAGGTTTAAATATATTGGTACCACTGAAAAATCCATGTTCTAAAAAATTCTATTGGAATTGGAAAATTAAAAAAATAGAATTTTAAATAGAATGATTTTGAAAAACAAAAAAACAAAAAAAAGAAATCTGATCTGGCAGGGACATTAACCGTTCTCTACTCTATGCAAAATGCCAAAAAAGTTTTTGCTTTAGATATACTTTCAGTATTCACGCACAATTGTAGGGGACAATGTGGTTCTCAATTCAGATCATTACATGGCTTCTTTTTTTTTTCCTCCAGAACTTTATTTGAAGTGTACAAAAGCACACTTCATTCATGTCACTGTACAGCAGCGTAATGCGCTGCTGTACAGTGACATGTGATCATGCATGGTACGCTGCGATAAAATGCGGCATGTCTCCATTTTATTGCAGCTTGCTGCATTGCTGTTCCGGCCTGTGTTGCAGTGTGAATGGGAAACCACCCCTGGTCACTGCACATAGTGTGAATACGGCCAAATGCTTCACATTTGTAATTCCACTGAGACTTTTATAAATGATGATTATTTATAAGCAGGACACTTGTGTCTGTCCATTCTGAAATTTATAACAGCAAGAGAATGTTAAAATATATTTATAGTTATTGCCGCGTTATCCCCTTTTTAGTATGAAAAAGGAGCATGAAATAGTTCTTTGATTTTAGGCTAAAATGCTAAATGATTTTACAAATTACATTTGACACCAGAAAAAATAAAATATCATAAATAATATATAAATAAGATTATATGAAGTATAAAAGATACTTTATCTCCATCTAGTGGTATGATATAAATTTTACTGAAATCCAACAAATCCAGTATGCAGTGATCACTGTGAAAAGATGGTCTGCAACCCCTTTTTTTTTTCCCTTTAAAATCTTGCTCTTTAAAATCTTCTAAATGTATTGAATCCCCATATCAGACAGCAGATGTAAAAGTGTTTCAGTGTTGCGGGCCTTGTTCACTGTCTATGGTAGTGAACAAGGCCCGCAAGGCTGAAACGCATTTACATCTGCTGTCTGTGTCTTTTATGGAGAATCAATACATTTAGAAGATTTTAAAGAGTAAGGCCGCGTACACACGCGCGGACTGTTGGCCCAACCTTGTCCGCTGAACAGTGTTTGGGCGGACAGTCCGCTCGTGTGTGGGCTTTCAGCGGACAGTTTCAGCGGACAGTTGGACGGACAAGGTTTTACGGAAATTCCGAAAAACTGTCCGCTGAAACCTTGTTTCTACGAACAGTCCGCCCGTGTGTAGGCTTGTTCGTCAAACTAAGTTCCGCGCATGCTCAGAAAGGATTTTCAAGCCGAAAGTTATAATGCAGTGTATAGGACGTCGTATTTTGCGTCCCGTCGTACGTGCCGTTCACATCATCGCGCACGGTTTCAGCAAACTGTTCGTTCGTCGTGTGTGGCCATGTCCGTCCATGCTAAGTTTGAGCGGACTGTTCGCTCAAACTGTTGGACGGACAAAGTTGGGCCAACAGTCCGCGCGTGTGTACGCGGCCTTAGCAAGGAGTTGCGGACCATCTTTTCTCATGATTGCTACTGCAGCTGCGTGAGCGCCTTTCCGCACCCAGGTAGCTCTAATCAATATTCTAATCATATTGGGTAGTAGCACCCTACTTCTGCTCTAATTTATGCAGTGATCAGTGTAGTTTGTGCTAGTCAAGAATGATATAAAACAAGATCAAAGAACATAAAACAAGAGGAGGCTTATGAATAAACTATGGTGAAAAAATATACTTTCGTTGATAGAAAATATCAGCTTGTGGCAGTGTGACAGACTGGAAAAAAGGTTTCAAACGTTCCAGCAGAAGTTGACTGCCAATATGTATCATGAGCCAATTTCTATTTCGTGGGTCACCTTGTCAATCATATATCAGCTTACTGCGAAGTACATTTGGGAGAGAGATTAAATAGAGATACTCATGGTTGCTAGAGGGTTAACTGATGACTTGCAGCTCAGAGAAGCAATAAAAGCGTTCTGCCTGTTACTGCGTTTGCAAGGTTGTTACTGCTGTAGAGGGGAACTCAGGACTGCTTAAAGTGTAATTACGGGTAGAATAAAACATGACAAGTGTAAGGCAGTCTGTCACTGTCAATGACACAGCAATTTTTGTTTTGCTCTAACATAACTGCAGGCTGATTGAAATAAATCGAACAGATTCCGCCATTCATGCTAAATAGAATAGATGGACGAATCGCCTGCTGCTGGTATTTTATTCTCATAGAGTCTGTATCTGATTGGATTTTTCAATCGAAGGAGATCAGGCAGAGTGGGGCTAACAGGGTCACTCTCTGATCCATTTTTGGGGGTTTCACTGGGAGCCAGCCAAAGTCTGCACAGTGTATGGCCAGCTTTAAATAGGTATGTCATTTAAAAGTAAGAAACAAATTAACACATGGAGGGGTTATTTACGAAAGGAAAATCCACTTTACACTGCAAATGCACTTGGAAGTGCAGTCGCTGTAGATCTGTGGGGGACATGCAAGGAAAATAAAAAACAGCATTTTAGTTTTCGCATAATTGGATGAAAAAAATCAGCAGAGCTTCCCCTCATTTCAGATCTACCCCTTAGATTTAGAGCGACTGCACTTCCAAGTGCATTTGCAGTGCAAAGTGGATTTGCCGTTTGTAAATAACCCCCATAGTTACAGTTACATTTTTTTTCTTTTGCAAAAACTGTGTAAACCATGTTCAAAAGAAGACAGCTGTAAACTGTTCCATAAAAAGAAGTTTATACAATCTGGTTACATACCTCCTAATTTTTTGAGATGGGAATGAGGGACGCTTTTAAGCAAAAGTATGTAGGAATAGGACACACCCAGGAAGTAAGAGGGACAGAGGGACAGAGGGACTCCAAATCAGGGAGCTGGGAGAATTGTTGCTGGTGCTCTACACCATCCTCTCTGGGGTATTCATAGAACATGACTTCTTGTAAGGGCTGGGTTTTTCTCTCGGGAGAGGTGCAGATGGCCATGTGGTCCGCCAGAGTATTCAACTGATTTTAGACTATTGACTCTAAGGCTAGTCATTCCAGCTTCCAGTGGTAGATATAGCAATGTCTATGTGTAATTGGTGCACATTGAAAGATGTTTTTTTTTTTATTAAAATTTGATGCATTTGTTTTAGAGCAAACTATCCCCCAGAAGAAGACCATGACTGAATAGGCTGAAACGCATCAGGTTTTTTATATAGCAATTATTATCTTTAATGCTGTATAATGTATGTGTCACAAACCTGGTGGGAGTCTGAAGTGACAAGCTCAGCCTCTCTTGTATCTCCAGCCTATGTCCCACTGAGAGAACAGAGAGATCCAAGGGACAGGAGGAACACGAGTGCCTGCAGCTGTAACCCCGGAAGCTTGTAGCAGAGGATGCGACTCTTGGAAGGCAGGAAGTCGCAGCTGGTCGCAGGATTGTAGTAGCAGAAACTCGAGTGGTAGTGCTAAGCAAAACAGGAGACAGAAGCAAATTCACTAGGATAGCTGGGTTTTGGTAGCAGGCGGGCAGCAGGGTATCAAGACATCAGGCAGGAGCAAGGTCAGTAGGAAGCCAAGATCAGGAACCAATAATCAGTAGTGTAGGAGAGTCCAGAAGCAGGGTCAAGGAAAGCCAAGGTTCAGCAACGGGTAACAGACAAGTAGTAGCAGGATTCAGGTACCAGGAACAGCTGAAGACCAGTCAGTATTTGTCAGAGGTCAGTGCGCTCCTTAAATAGGCTGTCTGCGCCAAAGCGAAGCATGGACACGTTTTCACTGGCATGCACATTTCTTTGCTCACGTGCATTGGCGCATCTGCGATCTGCTAAGTTCTGTATGTTTGCGTGTGTGCGCAAGTGAGCCCGAATCACAGCAATAGTTCTCTTACAGTATGTTTGCAATGCTGCATCCTGATATATGTATAATGCCTCATGACCAGAGCTCATATTTTAATGTTTAATATGTGACCTTCACACATTTAATAAAAGACTTTTATACATGAAACAATTTGTTTCTCTTAATCCTCTTGTATTTTATTGTATTGTAACTGTATTGTCTCCTTTTTATATTGTAAAGCGCTGCATAAATTGCTGGCGCTATATAAATCCTGAATAATAATAATAATTTGTGATATCTTGCTGCTAAAAACCCTGCCCTGTGGGGGAACCTTTCCCATTTAAGATATTTTGTTCCCAAACCATATAGCTGGTTATTTATATTTTTCACTGCATATACAGTATCTCACAAAAGTGAGTACACCCCTAACATTTTTTTAAAATAAATAAAATAAATATTTTATTATATTTTTCATGTGACAACACTGAATAAATGACACTTTGCAACAATGTAAAGTAGTGAGTGTACAGCTTGTATAACAGTGTAAATTTGCAAGTCCCCTTAAAATAACTCACACACAGATATTAATGTCTAAACTTCTGGCAACAAAAGTGAGTACACCTTTAAGTGAAAATGTCCAAATTGGGCCCAATTAGCCATTTTTTTCCTCCCTGGTGTCATGTGACTCGTGTTACAAGGTCTCAGGTGTAAATAGGAACAAGTGTGTTAAATTTGGTTTTATCGCTCTCACTCTCTCATACTGGTCACTGGAAGTTCAAAGGGGCACCTCATGGCAAAGAATTCTCTGAGGATCTGAAAAAAAGATTTGTAGCTCTACATAAAGATGGCCTAGGCTATAAGAAGATTGCCAAGACTCTGAAACTGAGCTGCAGCACAGTGGCCAAGAGCATAATAGGACAGGTTCAACTCAGAACAGGCCTCGCCATGATCGACCAAAGAAGTTGAGTTCACATGCTCAGCGTCATATCCAGAGGTTGTCTTTGGGAAATAGATGTATGAGTGCTGCCAACAATGCTGCAGAGGTTGAAGGGGTGGGGGGTCAGCCTGTTGCACACTACATCAAATTGGTCTACATGGCTTTCATCCCAAAAGGAAGCATCTTCTAAAGATGATGCACAAGAAAGCCTGCAGTTTGCTGAAGACAAGCAGACCAAGGACATGGATTACTGGAACCATGTCCTGTGTTCTGATGAGACCAAGATAAACTTTTGGTTTCAGATGCTGTCAAGTATGTGTGGCGGCAACCAGATGAGGATTACAAAGACAAGTGTGTCTTGCCTACAGTCAAGCATGGTGGTTGGATTTTCATTGTCTGGGGCTGCAAGAGTGCTGCTGGAACTGGGGAGCTACAGTTCATTGAGGGAACCATGCATCCCAACCTGTACTGTGACATACTAAAGCAGAGCATGATGCCCTCCCTTAGGAGACTGGGACGCAGGGCAGTATTCCAACATGATAACGACCCTAAACACACCTCCAAGATGACCACTGCCCTGCTAAAGAAGCTGAGGCTAAAGGTGATGGACTGGTCAAGCATATCTCCAGACCTAAACCCTATTGAGCATCTGTGGGGCATCTTCAAACGGAAGGTAGAGGAGCGCAAGGTCTCTAACATCCACCAGCTCCGTGATGTAGTCATGGAGGAGTGGAAGAGGACTACAGTAGAAACCTGTGAAGCTCTGGTGAACTCCATGCCCAAGAGGGTGAAGTGCTGGAAAATAATGGTGGCCACACAAAATATTGACACTTTGGGCCCAATTTGGACATTTTCTCTTAGGGGTGTACTCACTTTTGTTGCCAGCGGCTCAGACATTAATGGCTGTGTATTGAGTTATTTTGAGGGGAGAGCTAATTTTCACTGTTATACACCCACTACTTTACATTGTAGCAATGTGCCATTTCTTCAGTGTTGTCACATTAAAAGATATAATAAAATATTTTCAAAAATGTGAGGGGTGTTCTCACTTTTGTGAGATACTGTAGTTAGTCAAGAATAAATTGTATGTTTTTTAAAAACTTTACATATTAACTAAATTAAACACCACAGGGTTTACCTAATTAATCCAAACAATAATCGGCCCATTAATTGATTATGCAAATAATCATTAGTTGCAGCCCTACTATAGTTTAAATAAATCTGTCTTTGCTGATCTTCATCACATGTGGGGATTATACACAATACATCTTAGCCCTTGTACACACGGTCGAACATTCCGATCGAAAATGTCCGACCGGACTGTGTTGTCGGATAATCCGACAGTTTGTGGGCTCCATCGGACTGTTTCCATCGGAATATCTGACGAACAAAGTTTTAGAGCTGGGCTATAAAACTTTCCGACAACATGAGCCGATGGGACTTTGTCCGATTTTGTGTAGACAATTCCGATCGGACAAAGTGCTACACATGCTCAGATCAAATTCCTAGACCAGAGCTATTGGCTACCAACCGCAACGTAGTCCCGTAGTAACGAAATTACGTCATCACATTACGTACGATCGGATTTTCCGACAACTTTGTCCGACCGTGTGTATGCAACACCGGTTTCGGACAAAATCCGACGGATTTTGTTGTCGGAATGTCCAACCGTGTGTACAAATGCTAAGAGCTTTTAAAACCATTGAATATAATCACATTTAACCCTATAGTACATATTGGCCGATTGTTTCCCGGCATTGGCTGGGTCAATAGAAACTGGCCTACAATCGTCTCGCGTGTATAGTAGCTGGTTTGACAGAAGCCGGCCATTTGAAGACAAATTTTTTAAGGATAGGCAGCTAATATACAAACACAGTGCTAATGACCCCTCCCCATCTTATCCCTTCAACAACGTCATGTGAAAACGTAGGTGCACTCCATGGAATCTCTTAACTTTTCAACTTATTTTTAAAGAGAAATTAGATATTGAATTATATAGTGCCAACAGATAAAACTGATTAAACAGAAGTTCTCAAAAAAGTTCCTTTATCCGGCGCTTAGGAAAATAGCTCATAGAGTAGAAAAGCAGCTGCTATTGTGTACAAAAATGTATAAAAGAGGAAGCAATCAAAACTATAATTTAAACTAAATTCAATCAAAATATAGTCTTTCAAACTTCAGCTGCGCTAAAGCATAAAACATAAAAACTTGATAGTCTCTAAGTCCAGCTAAAACTGGTATATATAGTCTTTTATATATGGCAGTTCATAAGTAAATCATCTGTTGTTTAAAACATTCGACCATCGATACGTCTCCTGCTTAAGATCCCTCTAGGAATTGCACTCACCAGAAACAAGATCAATCAAGGTCTTGTAGTGTATGTGAAGTGGCTACGATCACTGCCAAAAGAACCTCCGTCCAGACCACAGTGAACCCTCAGCAGATATGAAGACCAGCACTCACGTCCCCTATTTAACCAAAATCCAGTCAACTAAAGGCTGTCCATAATACTCGGAAAAATAAGGAGAGAGAAAGCCTCATAGTGTAAAACTGTAAAGCTTTTTAATATCCAAAAAATCCCCTTCCCTTAATACATTGCACTTACAAACAAATAATAAAAAAAGCATCCAATAAATAGTAGCGTGGTCCATTCAGTTCTGTCAATCTCACCACTGGTCGGAGAGCTGTAATGGTCTGTGGTGGTTCCCGGGGAGAAGCCAGAGCCAATGACATATAAAGCAAGCCGTGTGATACATCCCTAGACATGTATCACACGGCTTGCTTTATATATCATATATCAAGAGAAGGGGATTTTTTGGATATTAAAAAGCGTTACAGTTTTACACTATGAGGCTTCCTCTCTCCTTATTTGTCCGAGTATTATGGACAGCTTTTAGTTGACCGGATTTTGGTGAATCAGGGGACATGAGTCCTGGTCTTCATATCTGCTGAGGGTTCACTGTGGTCTGGACGGAGGTTCTTTTGGCAACGATCTTGGCCACTTCACATACACTACGAAACCTTGATTGATCTCGTTTCTGGTGAGTGCAATTCCTAGAGGGATCTTAAGCAGGAGACGTATCGATGGTCGAATGTTTTAAACAACAGATGATTTACTTATGAACTGCCATATATAAAAGACTATATATACCAGTTTTAGCTGGACTTAGAGACTATCACGTTTTTTTGTTTTATGCTTTAGGGCTACTGAAGTTTGAAAGACTCATTTTTGAATGAATTTAGTTTAAATTATAGATTTGATTGCTTCCTCTTTTATAGATAAAACTGATATTCTTAAACAAAGGGCACAAACCAAACCATTGACTAATTGCATCCCAGGATTAGAACCTCCTTATGAGAATGGCCGCTTTCACACTAGTGAACTGATTGGGTCCGCCTGTCAGTTTTTCAGGTGGATCCCATTGGGCCACCCATTGTCCTCTATGGGGTGGCGGATGTCAGCGGTTATGTGTCCACTGACACCCTGAAAACAGATGTATGGCAATACGTTTACCATCCGTCTGCGGATTGGATTACAATCGTATGGAAACGGACATGCAGTCTGTTTCCATCCGAGCAGCTCATAGAGAGCAGGCTCTGTCCTTGTTGGCTCTGCAGAGCGAACACGGACCTGTCACAGCCTGCTCAGTGGGGATCAACGGAGAAATCCCCCGCTGAACAGGTGCATCTGCCCCATGTGAAAGGGGCCTATGAAGTGAGGAGAAAGAACATCAATAGCTCTCACTGTTTTATACCTGACAACTTGTTTTATTCTGATTTGGACCTCCACTGCCGTAAGGTTTCAGGAAAAATAGTCATAAACTGTTCCTAAAAGTCAACTGTGTTCCTACGTAAGTAGCAGTGAGGTGCAAGAGGACAACTCAAACTGTACCCTTTTTTCATAAGTACAGCAAATTAACTGGAACATTGTTGGGCGGTCAAAATAAGCATAATTTGTGCTTGTTGAAGGCCTTTTATCAGGAGACAAAAACTGCCCTGCCTTCAGCAAACTATAACATTCATTATATTGAACAGTAGGAACAGAAAGTGTCACTGCTGCAAAAGACATCATTATGTCAACTATCACATGCACTTTACCTGAATGAATTGAAACTCAGGGGAGTAAGGTAAGATTTTCAGCTGTCAGGGTACAGGGGTCATAAAATTAAAGCGGTAGTAAACCCAGTTTCAAAAAACACTTACATTCCCGGCATTCCGGAAATGCTAACTTTCACATTGGTTGTGCTCTCAACCAAACTTTAAAACCATCCAATGGCTGGTTTCATAACTGATCACATGTGCAGCATTATGGCAGTTGAAGAATCATTAGAGGTCAAGATGGCAGCTTCCTTGACTGAAAATGATAGAAGGGTTTACTTCCACTTTAAGCATTACATGAGCGTTTCATAAATAATTCTGGATTGACTAGACGTTTGAAAAATTGTTTGCCCATTCAATATAGGATGGAAAATACATGCAAGATGATCCCAATATAGAACAGTATTGGCATATATCTAAAATTGATTATAAGATAACATGAGGATTCCCCAATTATTTTTTTAACCCATCCAATAAACATTGCCATGGTCAGTACCCATATGTCGTGATGTCTCCCTTCACCATTCTATTCAAATGAAAAAAAAAATGCCTTTAGTTATATTTAAACATGTCATATTTTCATGTTGAGGGGATAATCAAAACAGCAAACAAAGTATCTAAAATGACAACAAAGAAAAGTTTGAGAAATGTGTGTACCTGCCTGTAATGAGAATGGAAGAATTTTTTTTCACTGTTTAGTGAACCTTTCCCTCTGTGTCAGCCCTTCAAACAAATTCTCTCTGTGATAAATTAGTTTGAAGGCTCTGAAGATCAGGGACCACACTGCAACATTTAAATTAAATGCAGAAGACAAGTAAAGCATTATTATGATTCAGTACATCTGACTACTTACTGGAGACATGACAGAAATAAAATCCATGATTAGACCGGGTTAATATAAAATACATAAAAATATAAAGAGTGGCACTTGTTTGGCACAGGATGAAACATACACGTATAAGCATGCGTAAAAACAAACATGACTGGGTCTGTAATTAACAAACAACTCAGATGAAAATGTGAACGATTAGGATTATCAGACTTTTATGAACAATTTGTTCAAATCCATCAGAAATTCTCTTATACATTTTACAATTTTCATACCTAAAAACCATGACGGTGACAGTATGTGGACATACGTATATACAGTATATACCTGGATTCCTGGAAGGCCCCTTGCTGCCCTCCAGGTGGAAGATTGATGTCGTCAGTTTGTCTTACCTAATTTGTTCAGCCCGTCTTCATAGCTTCATAGGAAATTGAGTACCTCCTGATCCGTCTGTTCCAGTTTTTTTCCTGATTACTAAATTGCTTGCATAATCCAACAGAAAGGTGTTAAAAAGTTGTCAGAACTGATGAGTAAAGCAGCAGAAATGCATTTTCTTATTGGGCATCATGACTGTATTATAATGGTGCATCTGTGCAGCTGCCTCCTCTGGTCTCTGGCCCTATTTTCATACAAATGAAAATGACCTTACAATGAGGAAATTACCTTTTCTAGATATATATGTAAGGAAATTACATTTCCAAAATGCCTAAAATGAAATATCAACTACTTTGTGCAGCAGTTTGAATATAGAGAAAACACACATTTGGAAAGGTGGCAGGGATGCCTTATTTGGTACAACAGATTCAAGCTGGAAGGAGGTGTTGGATCAGGATGAAGAGCACTTAAAATTGAAGCATGCTTGGAATAGTATGGAGAGTCCTGGTGGATTACTGCTTTTACATTGCAGTAGTGAGGTTAGATCATGCTGAGAATCCTACATTTTAGCATATAGATGACGTAAATTGATTTCATGAAGATTGGGCTTAATTATTTCTGGTCCACTTTAAATAGCTTATTGCGGAATGCTGAAGATGATATAATGGCCTAACCTTTTGAACAGACTTTCCTAAATAAATTATTACAGTAGTAAAATTGGCTGTACACTGGTAGATTTTTAAACAAATGTTCATACAAAAAAGCTCTCCAGTCCGTTTGATAATGCCAAGAGAGCCTTGATGAATGTTGTTCTAAAGTACTTTAAAATGTAATTTAACAATCGATCATGGTCTAAAAAAAATTCCAGACCTAAAATGACATACACAGTCAGAAATTAGTTTGTTTGAGAATCAAAATCTTCCCTGTTCATTCAAATGTTCTTGCCACTACAGTAGAAAATGATCGTCAATTTAACCACACAACAATTGGAAAATTAAACAAACATTCCGAAAATGAAAGTTTTTGACCAAACGTTTACTAGTGTATGGCCAGCCCTAGTCTAAAACAGCCTATTCAGTAAACTGTCACCATAGTATGTCAGAAATTATTGTTTATAGACAGAGCTGTATTTACAGTATAAATGAAGGGGCCCACAGCAAATCCATTAACCAGTTTCGCCCCAGAAGACTTGGCTGCTCAATGACCAGGCCATTTTTTTGCTATACACACTCCGTCATTTTAATTGACAATTGCACGGCTGTGCGATGCTGTACCCAAACAAAATTGACGTCCTTTTTCCCACAAATAAAGCTTTCTTTTGGTGGTATTTGATTGCCTCTGCGGTTTTTATATTTTGCGCTATAAACAAAAGAAGGGCAACTATTTTGAAAAAAAAACACAATATCTTTTACTTTTCGCTATAATAATTATCACACATTTTTTATCAAAAAAACACATTTTTCCCTCAGTTTAGACCAATATGTATTCTTCTACATATTTTTGGTAAAAAAAAAATCGCAATAAGTGTATATTGATTGGATTGCGCAAAAGTTATAGTGTCTACAAAATAGGGGATAGATTTATGGCATTTTTATTATTATTATTTTATCTAGAAATGGCGGCGATCTGCGATTTTTATCGGGACTGCAATATTGTGGTGGACAGATCAGACATTTTTGGGATCATTGACAATTACAAAGTGATCAGTGCTATAAAAATACACCTATTACTGTATTAATGTGTAAATGTATAAACCGATCTGTGTGTTTACACACACAGATCCCGGTCCTTGCTCTGTCACAAGTGATCGCGGGGGCTTGGCGGGCACTCGCGTTGGCTCCTGTGGCACACTGCGCACGCGCACGCACCTAGTGGCCAAAAGGTGAAGCGACGTAAGGTAACGTCATTTCACGCAGGCCATGCCATTCTGCCACAGTAAAATTGCAGCGGCTGGTTGGCAAGTGGTTAAGGGGCCCTCTGTAACACCAACCTAACATCAATTCCTCTGGTGACACAAAATAATAATTATTTTCATAGCAATTGTCATAATCAAGAACCAACAATCCACATGGTTACATGCTGAACAACAATAATACAATATTTAGAACACTTAACAGGCATTTAGCGTTAAAAAAATAGTGCATGCAAAGCGCCTGTAAAACACCTCTCCTGCCACTCTAGTGACAGCCCAAGTGCTTTCACACTGGAGCGGTGCGCTTGCAGGATGTAAAAAATAGTCCTGCAAGCAGCATCTTTGGGGAGCTTTAGGAGCGGCGTATACACTGCTCCTAAAGCGCCCTTGCCCATTGAAATCAATGGGCAGTGCCGCCGAAGCTAGCTAGCGGGCAATGAAAGGGTTAATAGAGCCCCGCTAGCAGCCAAAAAGCACCACTAAAACGACGGTAAAGCGCCACTAAAAATAGGGCACTTTATTGCAGATGCTCCCCTCGCCCCAGTGTGAAAGTGCCATAAATGTTTACTTCGTCAAAAAAAGTTCCACAAATTTGCTCTATGTTGCTTTAAAAATACCAAATATTTACATTCAGTACATCAACTAAGAATTACACACATGGTAAATGTTTGTCTAAATTTAGATTTTGTTATTAACGTGTTTCACCTTAACTGGCTTTTTTATGACAGAGGTATTTTTATGCATATCGCCATTTAATACTCTAATGTATAACCACAATACTTCAAATACTTCAGTCCCTGCTATCTCAACCAATATGATGTAAGAAATCCTTTTAAAGAAGGTTTACATCCACTTTAAGCATACAATATGTAGGCAAAGGGCACATCCCTGCATTGGTCCCGGTTACGCGAACCACAAAGATCTAATACTGTATGTGGCAAGTGATTTTTTTTTTTTTACCTCTATGTCTCCTTTTATAGTGTTTTTTCAAAATACCAAATGCTGTAATATTAAGGTGAGATAAAAAAGTTTAGAGCAGCATAAGACTTTTTGTAACAAGATAGTACATTGTGTATAGAGCTGTATACATAAGACCAAGAAGAAGGAAAACAGAGGCTGCATGAGAGAAAGAGAGACTTGATCTCAAAAGAGGGACATTTGGGAGTTATGCAATATTATATTTTATAAAATGCACTATTTTGCCTAATGTTCCTCCCATTAGGCCTCATTCACACCTGAGCGGTTTTCTGCTTAAAGCTTGAAGCTCTAAAATGCTCAACAAGGCAATTCCTATAAATTTCAATAGCCCCTATTCACAAGAAAATGCCTGTCGTTCAAAGAAGTACATGAGCTTCTTTCTGGAAGATTGTTGGCAGATTGGGCCCCACAGAATTGAATGGGAATGCTTGGAAACGAGCAACATGAGTGTTTTACAAGTTTACAAGTTGTTTTGTGTGTTTTCTGCTCAAACGGTAGCTTTCCACCCCTAATCTCCTCTACCTTCCCTCTAGCCTAGCCTAGCCCTTTCTCTTAGCTAAACAAAAACACCTGAAGCTGTAAAACGCTTGAAATATACTTTTAAAACGCTTATAATACACTTCAAAAAATGCTCAAAAACTGATTTAATCAGGAAATGCTGCTGATAACCAGAAGAACCTCTGACATAATTATATATTAAATATATATATTAAGAGTCAGATTTGGTGCTAGGCCAGCTGTGCACCAGATACTGTAAAGTATATTTCAACACAATGCTACATGCACACTGGAGGTCTATCTTTCAGTGCCAAGGCCTGGCATTCTCAGATGCCCGCAAGGCATAGGTGCAGCATCCAGCCCCACTGCTAACAGCCTTTCAAAATGTAAGACTGGCTGAAATATGAACCAGATGGATGCCTTACTGAATGGTACTCACATTTAGGGCTGTATGCTTTTAAGGATGTAAGACCCAAACACAGGAATTCTGCATTCAAGATATACATACAGTAACTAAATACATGCAGCCCTAAAAGCGAATACAGTACAGCATCCAGCCACCACATATTTTAGTCTGTCATAGATTTTGACAGGCTGCTAGCAGCGATGGCAGGATGGGTGCCTAAAAAATGCCCCGTTTTAACGCTGAGATGCCAAACTGCCAGTGTGCTTAGAGCCATGTATGTCTCTGCATATGTGAAATAATAATAGATCTGCACTAAAAAGAGGTCTATACTAAGGTGGTCTGTAGCGGAAGATGTTTGTACTGGGGAGTGCATGTACTGAGAATTGTCTGTACTGGGTGGTTTATATTGAAGGGTGTCTGTACTGAAGGGTAAGGGTGGCTGTACTGAGATATAGCTGTAGTGTGTGTGTGTGTGTGTGTGTGTATGTGGGGGGGTCTGTACTTGGGGTACTATATTGAGGGGTGCATCGAACTTCAGTCTTCACAGATGCTACTAACCAGGAGTCCTTTGAAATATGTGATCTGATCAACTGTGCAACTACACGGGTGATTTATTTAATCACCTGTCCTTGCCCTAAAATATATGTTGGTAAAACAAAGAGATCACTAAGAACTAGGATAGATGAACATATACGTGAAATTAAAGATAAGAGTAAACCACCAGAGAAACCGCTAGATAAACATTTTGCTATATACCATGATCATAACCCAAAAGGTATGACAGTCAAAGGTATTTATGCCTTAAAATTGCCCAGCAGGAGGGGTGACCTTTGATCGCATCCTACTACAAAAGGAAAAATGGTGGGTGTATCGTTTAAAATCCCTTGCTCCTGTGGGCCTGTACACAGAGTTGAACTTACAGGTGTTCTTAGAGGCATAAGGGTCAGGGCCAGTGTATTGGCGTATAACTCACTATGGTACCTATATCTGGCAATAAGTGAAGAGGGGTATATTCCCTATATGGAATTTCTCCCTCTGGAATCATCTCTTGCCCTGTGTTTTCACAGGTGTATGACTTTACATTTTTCAGATTAATCAGACATAGTAATTAGGATGGATGTATATATATATATATATATATATATATATATATATATATGTATATCTCTTTGTTTTCTTTCTTTCTCCTTTTCTTCGTTGTCTATGTGTGTTTTATGTTGTATATTGATGTTGGGTGGTGAGGGTCTTACTTGTGTATAGGCAATAGTCTCTGTGAAAGTGGTGTTATTTTGTTGATTGTTATGTCTCCATTTACCCTATACATTTACTATTAAGAATGTCCAATTATAGAATATGGCAAAAAAATAGACAGGAGTAAGACTCAGTGGAGGAATCGACTAATTACTCTTAAAAACAGGAGAAAATGAAAATAGATTGATTAATTAACAAACCTGGTTAATCCGCTATAAAAGGACGTGTAACTGTGTGTTAATGATCGTCCGAGAAGAAGCTACGCTAATAGACAGTGAAACGCGTTGATGTCACACCGTGACGCTGGACGAGCCTTGCATAGGCGGAGACAGGGGATGCAGCTTGGATAGCAGAGCGTTTTCCGTAAACCGGCTACAAAGTATTTCATATCTAAACAGATGACTGGAGCCTCTGTCGGCTCACGCGGAGCATATTCGGTGAACTTTGGCTGCACAGGACTACAGCACTGATGAAAGCAATCTACTCTGAAAATAAGTGACCAGTGTTTTGGTCGGCCTGTGTGGGGCAAACCTAGTGGACTTTGCTAAGTATTGGATCACAGCGCTTATGATATGCCCGCTGAGCGAGTCCTGAATGGCTGGATTCTTCTATTCCAACAGAGAATCAGACAATGGCGTCCTGGAGGGCTGTGGTGACGTATTGGAAATATATTTGAACTGTTAAAATCTGCCGATAAATCACTTGGATATTGCGGCGTCCATAGACTTAATTGAAATTAATAGCCTCCTGGTTTGATAAGGACTGTCTGATTGCAATACACTTGTCTTGTGTGGCTTTAGTTATAGCCTGCTAGTAGGAACTGACGTTTGCATGGAAAACTTACTGAAACAATTTAGCATGGTTTAAATGGAAAATATAGTCAAAAACTTGCACTTTATATTTATACATAGTAAATGAACACTTTGCTACAAATCTAGTTAGAATCCAAGCTGATAGTAACAGATGTAGTGTAATTAGCCTATTTCTCTCCTTAGCTTGCTGTTGACTGCTTGTCAAATGTTTAAAGACATTTTGAGTATTTCTCAATGTTCAATTTTTGGATAATATACAATAATTGGTTACAGCAGCCAACAGCAATTGGTCCGGACCAGCGTCATCTTTGTGTTTATTGTGTGTGTTATTTATGTATGTCCTGTTGGTAGTCTGTCTTTTATGGTATAGGTACTGTCTATTTATATGTATATGGGTATTCTTTATGAATTGCTCTTGGTTTTTTATTAATTTAATTGTGGTTAATAATGAAATTAAATATATAAAAATAAAAATATAATATTTGAATGAATTAACCTTATTCTGAACAATTTTTTGGTGCCCAAAGTAACCCCTTTTGCAGTCCGTGTCTATCAAACTGCGTTTTTTCTTTTTCTATATTGAGGGGTGTCTGTAGTGGGGGTATAGTGTAGAGGGGTCAGTACTGAGGAGGTCTGTATTGAAGGGTTAAGCTGGGAGGAGGAACTGCATTGGGGGAGTCTTAACCTGGGGAAGGGGTTTGTATTGAAGGATTAGGCTGGGAAGGGAGTCTTTACTGAGGTGGTGAACTGGGAGGGGGGATTCAGGGCTGTGAGTGAAGATCTGTACTGGGGGGAGATTGGCGCTGCTGGTTGAGATTTGTACTGTGTGGGAGATGGGCTTTGGGGGGGGGGGGGAGTTGTTATGTGCTGGCATGAGGGAGTAATTTTTGGTTATATTCTGTGCAGAGGCCTGTGCATTGCGCAATCCTGAGAGTGCTGGTACTGTGGCATACAGTATGTGACCTGTGTATACAGTGAGTGGGCTAAGGTTTTATTTAACCATGACCCTTTAAAGGCATAGTTCACTTTTACCAAAAAAAAAAAGGAGTGTCTGTAGATAAAAAATAAATAAAAATTCTGCACCTTTGACCAAAGTTGAAAAAACGCCTTTGCTATAGGTGAAGGCTATTTACATACATCAAAAAAACCTCACTGAAAAACTCCCAAAGATTGCATCATCTTGTCCTGCCTTGTTGCTGCGACGTTGTTACGACACTCCCAAGCTGTTACTATTCACATCTACCATCACTGGAGCAATCTTCTTAAATGCTGAGAAAAACACAGAGGAAAAGTGGGAGGGCTTTAAAGTGATTGTAAATTCTATGTTATACTCTCCTGATTGGCAAACTGACTTTGATTGACAGCCACGGCGCCGCTGCTGTGTCTTAGCCAATCAGGAGGGAGAGTCCCGGATGGCTGAAACATGGGGCTCCGGTAAGTCTTGGGGGGGGGGGGGCAAGGTGGGCTGCTGCACACAGAAGGCTTTTTATCCTAATGCATAGAATGCATCAAGATAAAAAACTTTCTGACTTTACAACCCCTTTAAGGACATTTTAATTAATGGCATTATCCAGTGTATTCTAAAGGGCAACAATAAACCATGAGAGTAAAAAAAATCCAAAAAATATGTTTTAAATATATTAATAGTAACAAGGCAAAGTCAGGATAATCAGGGGATGTTGATGGCAAGTGACAGGGAGAAGGCAACTATGTTAAACACATTCTTCTTCATAGTTTTTACTATGGAGAAGGAGGTTATAATAGACAAGACATTATTGTTAGCAACACAGAACGGATTTTGCCCTTGCGGATATGTGCATATATGGCCAATCTAATTGTTAATTGTCATTTGTCTAACGATGCCTTTTATGATTTCTTAATTATCTTGTTTTATATTTTAATACACAGGCGTGTATATACTTTTTATACGTATATACATGTTGTGACTATGAGATATATATATATATATATATATATATATATATATATATATATATATATATATATATATATTTATTTATATATATATATACACACACACCGTATTTATCGGCGTATAACGTGCGCCGGCGTATAACATGCACCCCAAGTTTAGGAGGGAATTTAAAAGAAAAAACTTTTAGGAGGGAATTTTAAGGAAAAAAAACTTACATTTAAATGCCCATCAATACAGCCTTGTCAGTGTCATTTGCAGCCTTCCATTGCAGCCTTGTCAGTGTCTTTGCCGTTTAAAAATGGCGCCGCCGAGATACAGCGTTCTCAGCGGCTTTTGGCTATTTTCAGCCGCACTCGGCCGTTCTCGGCTCTATTTTCGGGCGAAAATAGTCGAGAACGGCCGAAAATAGGCAAAAGCAGCCAAGAGCGACAGAGAAGTTTTGAAACGGCGGGGGATCGGCGTATAACACGCACCCACGATTTTCCCCTGATTTTAAGGGGAAAAAAGTGCGTGTTATACGCAGATAAATACGGTATGTCTTTAGAAGTTTGTGGGCTCAATCCCCCTTCTCATTTAGACATTTAGATTCCATTTACAGTCACATTTAATTATTGCTGTGCTCTTAAACATCCCTGGGTACTGTATTTGCCGGCGTATAAGACGACTGGGCGTATAAGACGACCCCCTATTTTTCAAGTGAAAACATAGGTTTTGGGCAATACTCGCGGTATAAGACTACCCCCCTTCTGAGGCAACACCATTTAAAAAAAACATTAGAACGATTAAAAAATACAAAGCAAGAATACCAACTACTCATCCGCCATGCTGTGTTATGTCATAAAGTAAATCAAACAATAATAACACAAACCAAGATCTATTGAATGCCACAACTCTGGAAAGTAGAATTTTTCACTAACCAAACCTATACCACTTTTGGGTTACATTCTATGGGAATTGTCCACCAAAATGCATTTAATAACCCCCCTGTCATATGTCCCAGATTTACCTGTCCCTCTTGGGTGCCTGGGACCTCAAAGGCAAATAGCAGGATGTATAGTAGTAGATCAGTGAATGGATTTACCCAGGGAAGTATGGTGAGCGGTGTATTATTTTAATGAATACAATGCCTGCTTGGATTGGCAGAGGCTGTAGCATCATCAGCCCTTGCCTCTCTCTCTCAAAGCCAATCCGAGCAGGCTACTCTATGTAGCCTGCTCGGATTGGCAGAGGTTGTTACTCCAATCCAAGCAGGCTCTGTATTCATTAATAGAATACATTGCTCGCCGGGATTGGCTCAACGGCGTATACTGTTTGTAGCTGAAGCCACATACAGTATTAGCAGACATTTGGGGGCTGACATCTATCGGGCAGCATTGTATACCTGTATACCTGGTGTATAAGACGACCCCCGATTTTTGGGCATTTTTTTTAAGTGTAAAAGGTAGTCTTATACGCCAGCAAATACAGTAGGTTTAATATACAGTGTCTGGCCGACCCACTTTGTGATTAGTGATCACATGACCATCTGGTCTGCTGGAGCCTGTCCTATAACCTGCCCAGACATGTAAATGCCACCATTCCAGCACTTCCCCCTAGGCCTGTAGAAGGAGTTGTTCCTCCCCTGGTGTCTCTCTGCTTCCTGGTGACGTCACCTCCCTAGGCTCCACAGTGGCCCAGACCGAATTCCTGGTGGCCACAGGAGGGATTGAGGTTCCCCCAGTCATCTGCCAGAACCCTGGACGCTCATTTTGGATGCCGATCTACACCTGTAGACACCCCCATTTACCCAGTTGCAAGCAGTAACTTTATTGTTCTGATGTATTATTGTACTGTATGCATTTGCGATGGTTACCATTGTATTAATCACATAAAGTGTATAATCTATTGTTACATAGGTCTTGCATACTGTGGATATATCACCTGATTTTGAGACATGTCTATGCTGGAATGTTTTTAATATGTCTTTTTGGATAAAATAAATGAAATCCTTTTAAGTACATTTAATGTTTTCTGTGCCTAAAAAGTCCAAGCTCGTTTTCCTGGGTATTTTCCCCAGTTTTTGTATCTATATAATTGGGCCGTGGCACCTTATACTATAGCAGTATCCACAGTACCACTCTGTGGTGATACACATTTTTTCATTGAGCCTGTTTTTATGTTATTTCCTGTAAGTGCATTACTTGCTTTGCTAATAAATCGTATCTAATATTCTACACTCAGGTTGGAGCTTCCTGAGTCTCTCCCTCTTCCGCATAAAAAAACCTTTTGACTTTACAACCCCTTTCTAGGAGAAATTCTGTTTAACCCCCTTTACACCTAAGGGTAAAACAAATGTTAATGCCTAAGCACAATTTTGCAATTTTGAGATGTGTTAGTAAAACTGTACATATAAAACTGTACAGTTTTACTATTTACAGTATTATATGTACAGTTTACTAACATTAAAAACATATGAAAACTGGCCCAAAATAGTAAAACAATTATTATTATTATTTTTTTAATTTAGCTGTATATTTTTTGTTACTACTATCACCTACCACCTCCAGACGATCAGTTATACCACATATGTGTATGTTGGTTGTTGTATGTACAAGTAGTACAGCCCAAAAACAATAGTGCACATTTTGCTTTTTTTATCCTACTTAAAACACACTGACACTACCTGAGACTGATACTTATTTAAAAAAAGGCTCTTTAAAAAAGAAATCCTGCCCAAAATATACCGTATATACTCGAGTATAAGCCGAGATTTTCAGCCTCTTTTTTGAGGCTGAAAGTGCCCCCCTCGGCTTATACTCGAGTCATCGCTGTCTGCCCGCTCGATCAGCGTGTCGAGCAGACAGACAGCGGCCATTCTATTCAAAAGCCGCGCCTCCGGCTCCGCCTTCGCCTGTGATAGGCGGAACACTGAATTTCCCAGCAGCCTGTGTTCCGCCTATCACGGACATCGTATCATCCTCGTACTACGGACGAGGATGATACGACGTCTGTGATAGGCGGAACACAGGCTGCTGGGAAATTCAGTGTTCCGCCTATCACAGGCGAAGGCGGCGGCGCAGCTTTTGAACTTTACAATGGCCGCCGACGAAGAGGGCACGGGACGGCACGGGACGGGACGGGACGGGGGCAAGGCAAGGCACGACACGGGACGGATGCAAGGAGGCAAGGCACGGCACGGGACGGAGGCAAGGAGGCAAGGCACGGGACGGAGGCTCGGGACAAAGGTAGGCTGGACACACACACACACACACACACACACACACACACACACACACACACACACATGGATGGAGACACACACAGGGATGGATGGATGGATGGATGGAGACACACACACACAGGGATGGATGGATGGATGGATGGAGACACACACACACAGGGATGGATGGATGGATGGATGGAGACACACACACACAGGGATGGATGGATGGATGGACACACACACACACAGGGATGGATGGACGGACACACAGGGATGGACGGACACACAGGGATGGACGGACACACAGGGATGGACGGACACACAGGGATGGACGGACACACACACAGGGATGGACAGGCATGTCTCACCCTCGGCTTATACACGAGTCAATAAGTTTGCCAGTTTTTTTGGGGGTAAATTGGGGGCCTCGGCTTATATTCGGGTCGGCCTATACTCGAGTATATACGGTACTGACCATTACCTTTGACCTTGGCCTTTAACCCTTATTTGACCCAAACACTAACCCTGGCACTGACCTAGATCAAACCTTGATGTAGCGATTATTTATTTATTTACACACAGTTGTTTTTTTCTCTTTGCAAGGCGAAAGAGAGACACAATGTATCTTTCCTCTCCATTCACAGAGAGAAAAACACAGAGGTGGGCTTCAAAGTGACATTGTGATGCCGAATCCGAGTGCCAATCATTAGTATGGAACCCTGGGCTCCCGCTGAGACAAAGATAGAGCACAAAGACAGATACCCTTATATGTGGCCCCATGGCAAAAAACCCAGTTCAATGGGGCTGCATATATGCATACTGTTGGCGTGAAGGGGTTAACAGATACAGAGGTTTCTATAAGCACCCAAAGCACCCTCCCCACATTGAGGGCATGTGGCCTGGTATGGTTAGGAGGGGGGGAGTTCTCTCTTGTCCCTTCTTTTCCTGAAGCCTGCTAGGTTACATGCTCGGATAAGGGTCTGGTATGAATTTTGGGGGACCCCCATGCCTTTTTTTTTATTTTGACGCAGGGTTCCCCTTAAAATCCATACCAGACCTGAAGGGCTTTTTTTTTTTTTGGTCACGTGGTTCCCCTAATATTCATACCAGACCCGAGGGGCCTGTTATGGACTGGGGGGGGGGGACTCCCGCTGTTTTTTTCAATGATTTTTATCTATATTGCCGGGATCCGACAATACATTACAGTCGGCGAGCAATTTAAAATTAAATTTTTTCCTTTAAAAATTGCATTTTGCTGTGGTACTGAACATGGGAAAGAACATGGGAATGAACATGGGAAAGATGTGCTACTTTACAGGCAGACTAAGGAGACCCCCCAGGCACAATATTTAAAGGAATATTTCACTTTTATTGTTTCACTTTAAGCATTATTAAAATCACTGCTCCTGAAAAATCGTCTGTTTTTAAAACTTTTCTTGCATTGATACATGTCCCCCGGGGCAGTACCCAAGTCCCCAAACACTTTTATGGCAATAACTTGCATGTGCAGTAAGCCTTTAAAATGAGCGCTTTTGATTTTTCATGTTCGTGTCCCTTGGATTTTAACGGTGTTCATGTGTTTGCACACATTTTTTGCCTGTTCGCATGTTCTGCTGCAAACCGAACTGGGGGGTGTTCGACTCATCCCTATTCACCACTACTTGTTTGGCATATGTTCAGAGGCTCGAATAGGTACTGTTTAGCAAGTCACATTTTTATGTGAACAGCTGTGTGTATGCTGCCATAGTTGTTTGCATCTCCGCAAGCTTTGTTTCTGCTCAAAAAATATGTTCTGATTCTTCAGCCGGGTTGGAGAGCCCATCGATTTAAAGGTGAACGCACATAGTAAATTAAGTTTAATCAATTAAAATATATACATTCTAGCTGTTTTTTCTTAAAAAATTCAACATGTACAGTGAAAATTATGACCAAGTAGCAGAATAGCGAATCCAGTGGCATGTAGGTGGTTGACCTAAATGTTGACCTAATGTTTAGGTGTGGAGGGAGAAGGGTTTTTGGATAGCATATAAGCTAAACATTCTTGTTATTTTTTTAAGATATGTTGGCTAAAAAAATATTTTTGCATTGCTGCAAATTTATTTATTTTGGAAGACAATGGGCTCCATTCACTAAAGCAAATCGCATAAGATATTTAGTTGATCTGACTCATTTTTCTCAAATATTGCATGTGATGCTAAAAATGTAAATTCATTATCCCTGTACAGTACCCTGCAAAAGTATTCACCCCCTTGGCTTTTTACCTATTTTGTTACATTACAGCCTTTAGTTCAATGTTTTTTTAATCTGAATTATATGTGATGGATCAAAACACAATAGTCTAAGTTGGTGGAGTAAAAATAGAAAAATATACACAGGCATACCCCACTTTTAAGTACACAATGGGGTTTTGTTTACTAAAGCTGGAAAGTGCAAAATCAGGCTCACTTCTGCATAGAAACCAATGAGCTTCAAGGTTTTATTACCAGAGCTTAACTAAACAAGCTGAGGTTAGAAGCTCATTGGTTTCTATGCAGAAGTGAGCCTGATTTTGCACGTTCCAGCTTTAGTAAATAAACCCCATTGTGTACTTAAAAGTGGGGTACACCCGTACATAAAACAATTTTTCAGAAAGAAAAAAAAAATGATAATTGGCATGTGCGTATGTATTCACCCCCTTTGTTATGAAGCCCATAAAAAGCTCTGGTGCAACCAATTACCTTCAGAAGTCACATAATTATTGAAATGATGTCCACCTGTGTGCAATCTAAGTGTCACATGATCTGTCATTACATATGCACAGCTTTTTGAAAGGCCCCAGAGGCTAAAAAACCTAAGCAAGAGGCACCACTAACCAAACACTACCATGAAGACCAAGGAACTCTCCAAACAAATAAGGGACAATGTTGTTGAGAAGTACAAGTCAGGGTTAGGTTATAAAAAAACATCCAAATCTTTTATGATCCCTAGGAGCACCATCAAATCTATCATAACCAAATGAAAAGAACATGGCACAACATCAAACCTTCCATGAGACGGCCACACACCAAAACTTATGGACCGGGCAAGGAGGGCATTAATCAGAGAGGCAGCACAGAGACCCAAGGTAACCCTGGAGGAGCTGCAGAGTTCCACAGCAGAGACTGTACATAGGACGACAATAAGCCGTATGCTCCATAGAGTTGGGCTTTATGGCAGAGTGGCCAGAAGAATGCCATTACTTTCAGCAAAAAACAAAATGGCACATTTTAAGCTTGTGAAAAGGCATGTGGGAGACCCCCAAAATGTATGGAGGAAGTGCTCTGGTCTGATGAGACCAAAATTTTACTTTTTGGCCATCAAAGAAAACGCTATGTCTGGAGCAAACCCAACCCATCACATCACCCAAAGAACACCATCCCCACAGTGAAACATGGTGATGGCAGCATCATGCTGTGGGGATGTTTTTCAGCAGTCAGGACTGGGAAACTGGTCAGAGTTGAGGGAAAGATGGATGGTGATAAATACAGGGATATTCTTCAGCAAAACCTGTACCACTCTGTGTGTGATTTGAGGATAGGATGGAGGTTCACCTTCCAGCAGGACAATGATCACAAATACACTGCTAAAGCAACACTTGAGTGGTTTAAGTGGAAACATGTAAATGTGTTGGAAGGGCATAGTCAAAGCCCAGACCTCAATCCGAAAGAAAATCTGTGCTCAGACTTAAAGATTGTTGTTCAAAATACAAACCATTCAACTCGAAGGAGCTGGAGCAGTTTTGCAAGGAGGAATGGGCAAACATCCCAGTGGTAAAATGTGGCAAGCTCATTATCCTTATCCTAAGCGACTTGGAGCTGTGATAGTCGCAAAAGGTGGCTCTACAAAGTATTGACTTTAGGGGGGTGAATAGTTATGCACATTGACTTTTTCTGTTATTTTGTCCTATTTGTTGTTTGCTTCACAATAACAAAGAAACATCTTCAAAGTTGTGGGCATGTTATGTAAATTAAATGATGCAAATCCTCAAACAATCCATGTTAATTCCAGGTTGTGAGGCAACAAAACACGAAAAATGCCAAGGGAGTGAATACTTTTGCAAGGCACTGTATGTGATATTTACCTCAAAAAACAAAAATGCTAGGTAAATATCTCATAAAAAGGCATTAAAGTCAATTCACTAAAGATAATAAATAATCAAATGCATGCAGTAAATAAGTAGTGGTCTGGGCATGCAGTTTAACCGATTCCCACCCGCCGTATAGTCAAATGATGGGAGGGCAGGACCGCTTTAGTTCTGGGAGGAGGTCATATGACGCCCTCTCATTCTTGCTGTTGCACAGCAATTGGTGGTGAGCTGTATCCCTAGTACACAGCGCATCACTGATCAGGGTAAAGAGCCTATGACAGTGGCTCTTTACCACATGATAGGCTGTGTTCAATCACAGCTGATTACAATGTAAAAACACTTGCCGGTGATTGTCATTACTTTCCTCATGCTGTCACAGCGTGAGGAGAGGAGAGAGACGGTAATCGGCTAGTGTGAAAGGGGTAATTTGCACTGATCATTACTGTCTCGATTACCAGTGCAGCCCCGACAGTGCCCATCAGTGCTGCCTATCAGTGCCCATCAGTGCTGCCAATCAATGCATCCTCAGCAGTGCCACCTAACAGTGCCCTACAGTGCTGCCTATCAGTGCCCATCAGTTCAGCCTCATCAGTGGTCATCAGTGCAGCCTATCAGTGCTCATCAGTGCTGCCTATTAGTGCCCATCAGTGCAGAATCTTTTATTTTTTCAAAATTGTTGGTCTTTTTTCATTGGTTTAGCAAAAAATAAAAAATAAAACCCAGTGGTGATTAAATACCACCAAAAGAAAGCTCTATTTGTGTGAAAAAAAAAAAAATTTCATATGGGTACAGTGTTGCATGGCTGCATAATTGTCATTCAAAGTGCCACAGTGCTGAAAGCTGAAAACTGGCCTGAGAAGGAAGGGGGTCCAAATGGCCAGTAGGTAAGTGGTTAAGGAATGTAAAAATAAAATAGCCAATTTGGAGTACAGTAAAACCTTGGATTGCAAGCATAATTTGTTCCAGAACATGCTTGTAATCCAAAGCACCTGTATATGAAAGCGAATTTCCCCATAAGAAATTATTCATTCCACAACCGTTTATTCACATGTCCTTCAGTTTATAGTCCATATAAAAAGATTATAGCAATGTGACCAGGTTGTGTAACCATAAAATGTCCATCCACAAATGGCAGCCTCCACAAGAGGATTAGAAGCAAAATCCAGCAGGAGCTACAGAGTGTAAAAGAGAAGAGAGGCGCCTCTAAGTGTAGCAATATGGTTACATTTAATGAAGGTACAACATTTAGCAACTCACATGGTTGATGATTAAAAGAGGCAGATCTAAGTATGCAGGCATCCAGGATAAAGCTGTCCACATAGACCGCCCTTCGCACCACTGGCTCTCTCCGCTGTCAGTCTGCAGTTGTGATCGGGAAGACTACCCTGCAGTAGAGCGATCTGAAAGCGAGGCTTGAAGCGCTCATGGAGCGCAGCATGGAAGGGTTGACGTTGATGGCGGTGTGGAGGATGATGTGAACAGCTTTACCTCGGATACTTAGATTTAGCAACCATGTTGCTAAATGTTGTACCTTCATTAAATATAACCATATTGCTACACTTAGAGGCGCCTCTCTTCTCTTTTATACTAAGTTGTGATGTGACGCTACTTGTATATCAATACATTGCTTGTATATCAAGTCAAAATGTATTTAAAGATTTTGCTTGTCTTGCAAAATGCTCTCAAACCAAGGTTTTAGTGTAGTCTCTACTTTTTTGGATCAGTAGTCTCTCAAAAGTAATGCATAGAAACCTAAATATGGATAAAAGCACAGAAACATGGGGTTGATTTATTAAAGAAAAATAGACTGTGCACTTTGCATTTTTGGTAAATGTGGTAAAGTTTCATTTTACAAAGAATAGCCAATCACGTGCAAGGGGAAAAAAAACAGCATTTGTGTTTGCACATGTTTGGAAACATGGAATAATGGTAGTCATGTTTGGAGATAATAATGGAATAATTATGGAATAATAATTCCATAATGGAAGTCATCTTTGGAGATATCTTTGGTGCAAAATCATGTCATACTCTCCTGCCCTGTGTAGTGGTTTTGCACAGAGCAGCCCAGATTCTCCTCTTCTTGGGTCCCTCTTCGGTGCTTCTGGCCCCTCTTCCTGTTGAGTGCCCCCACATCAAGCAGCCTGCTATGGGGGCACCCGAGCTGAGTCACAGCTCCCTGTGTCCAGTCAGACACAGAGTCATGGCCTGGCCCTGCCCCCTTCTCTTTTTTTGGCTGATTGACAGCAGCGGGAGCTAATGGCGTCAGACTGCTGTCTGAGCCAATGAGGAGGGGAGTCCCGGTCAGCCTGGACACTTCTACAACATTGCTGGATCTAGATGGGGCTCACGAAAGTATTGGGGGGTCTGAGAGGGGCTGCTGTACAGGGAAGGTTTTTTTTTATCTTAATGCAAAGAATGCATTAAGATAAAAAAAAAAACCTTCTGACTTTACAATCACTTTAAGCTGTTAGAGAGGTGTCACCAGTTTGAAGGTTTGGCAGATGGATACCATAGTGACACTTTCAAGAACATCAGAGAATGATGACAAAATAGGCCTGACAACAGAGATAGCAATGACTTTGCCAAATATCACAGCAAAATTGACTTTAAAATGTAACTAAAGACAAAACTTTCTTTTTCATTTTGGCTAAAGTAATGGAGGGTCAGAACCCCTGTCAGTTTATTTTTGCCATCTGGGGAGATTTCCCCACTATTAGTGTTCTGATGTCAACCCAAAATGTGGGAATTCCTTTTCCTTTCACTATCAGTGATAAGGAGATACAGTAAAAAAATGGAAAGTGAATCTTCCCAATGGGGAGCAAAGACAGCAATGAAAGTTGACAGATGTTCTAATTCCTCTCTACCTTATCCATCCCACTGGAATTGTCATTGCATGAGATAAAATATCAAATGGTTTCATGAGATAAATATCGCACATTTCAATGAAATAACACATTCATTGTTTTAGTAACGTTTTTAGCGAATTGCAAAATTTTTTAAAAAAAGTTGCTATGAGCTATTTTACCTCTGATCTTAAAGCGGAAAAAAAAAAAACATTTTGTGAATTGAGCCCAATAACGTGAATACTTATTTCAGTTTGGTCTGGTTAAAATCTGTAAAAGATTGCCCGACATTTCACATTGTATCACAAATGATATGCAATTATATAACCAATCAGCTTTCAGGTTTTATTGTCAAAGCTAATTGAACAAGCTGAAGTTAGAAGCTGATTGGTTACTACGCACAGCTGCACCAGATTCCGTGTTCACCATTCTTAGTAAATCTCACCACATTGGAGTTGATTTACTAAAACTGGAGATCGCAAAATCTCGTGCTGCTCTGCATAGAAACCAATCAGCTTCCATTTTTTGTCAAAGCTTAAAGTGATACTAAAGTCTTGTTTGTTTTTTCTTAACATGTTATACTTACCTACTCTGTGCAGTGATTTTGCACAGCGCAGCCCAGATCCTACTCTTCTCAGGTAAATCTTTGGTGCTCCTGGCTCCTCCCTCCTGTTGAGTGCCCCCACAGAAAGCTGCTTGCTATGGGGGCACTCGAGCCAAGCCACAGCTCCCTGTGTCCCTCCCTCTCATCATTGGCTTGACTGACTTTGATTGACAGAAGTGGGAGCCAATGGCGCCATGCTGCTGCCTCAGCCAATGAGGTGGGGAGTCCCTGGCAGCCGAGACACTCCTGTAGCATCGCTGGTTCTAGATGGACCTCAGGTAAGTATTATGAGGGGCTGCTGCACACAGAAGATTTTTTATCCTAATGCATAGAATGCATTAAAGTGGAGTTTCAGGCTGAAATATAACTAGGTTTTAAACAATACAGCACCAACCCTCCCTCCCCCCCCTCCCCACCTTCACGTTTTTGGATATCTTTTTTTTTTCTGTCTTTATGGTACTTTTTCTGACGTTTTTCATGTGGACTTCCGTCCTACCTCACCGAGGCGAGGTACGTCACTTCTGTGATTTCATCGGGCCCTCTTTTTTTTTTCCCACCTTCTGACGGGACCATTCAGAAAGCGCAGCATGACTCGCGCATGCACAGTAGGAAACTGACTGTGAGCATTGCCTTACTTGCTAGCCTTACTAGCAATGCCGGTGCCTGCACCCAAAGCCGATGGACGGATCGGCTTGAGGTGCCAGCTTTGCACATCTAGAGTGACGTTTTTGCCCATTCTGCTTTGCCAAATAGCTCAAGCTCTGTCATATTGGATGTAGAGCGCCTTGTGAACAGCAATTTTCAAGTCTTGCTACAGATTCTCAATTGGATTTAGGTCTGGACTTTGACCTGGGCCCGTCTACACATGAATATCCTTGGATCTAGACCATTCCATTGTAGATCTTTCTGTATGCTTAGGTTCGTTGTCCTGCTGGAAGGTGAACCTCCACCCCTCAAGTCTTTTGCAGACTCTAAGGTTTTCTTCTAAGATTGTCCTGTATTTGGCTCCATCCATCTTCCCATCAACTCTGACCAGCTTCCCTGTCCCTGCTGAAGAAAAGCTTCCCAAAACCTGATGCTGTAACCACCAGTGATTTGCAGTGTTAGTTTTCCGCCACACAGCGTTTTGCTTTTAGGCCAAAAAATACAATTTTGTTTTTTTCTGACCAGAGCACCTTCTTCCACATGTTTGCTGTGTCCCCCACATGGCAACTTGCAAACTGCAAATGGGACTTCTTATGGCTTTCTTTCAACAATGACTTTCTTCTTACCACTTTTCCATAAAGACCAGATTTGTGCAGTGCACGACTAATAATTGTCCTGTGGACAGATTCTCCCACCTGAGCTGTGGATCTCTGCAGCTCCTCCAGAGTTACCATGGGCCTCTTGACTGCTTCTCTGATTATGCTTTCCTTGCCTAGCCGGTGTAGTGTAGGTGGATGTGCCATGTCTTGGTAGGTTAGCAGTTGTGTCATATTCTTTCCATTTTTGGATGATGGATTGAACAGTGCTTCATGAGATGTTCAAAGCTTGGTATTTTTTTTTTTTTTATAACCTAACGCTACTTTAAACTTCTCCACAACTTAATTCCTGACCTGTCTGGTGTGTCCCTTGCCCTTCATGCTGCTAGTTGCTCACTAAGGTTCTCTAACAAACCTCTGAGGGCTTCACAGAACAGCTGTATTTATACTGAGATTAAATTACACACAGCTGGACTCTATTTACTAATTAGTTGACTTCTGAAGGCAATTGGTTTCACTATAGTTCGGGGTATTCAGAGTAAAGGGTGCTGAATACAAATGCACGCCACATTTTTCAGATATTTATTTGTAAAAAAAATTGAACACCATTTATTATTTTCCTTCCACTTCACAATTATGTGTCACTTTGTGTTGGTCTATTACGTAAAATCCCAATAAAATATATTTACGTTTTTGGTTTTATGATCACGAAATATGGAAAATTTTAAGGCCCCCTTACACACTGAGGTGGTGAGGACGTCGGCGGCAAAGCGCCGCTATTTTTAGCGGTGCTTTACCGTCGTTTTAGCGGCGGTCTGCGGCCGCCAGCGGGGTGGTTTTAACCCCTGCTAGCCGCCGAAAAAGGGTTAAAACAGCCCGCACAGCCGACGGTATAGCCACGCTGTCCCATTGATTTCAATGGGTAGGAGCGATGAATACACCGCTCTTTCACCGCTCCAAAGATGCTGCTAGCAGGACTTTTTTCACCGTCCTGCTAGCGCACCGCTCCAGTGTGAAAGCCCCTCCCTCCAAATTGTAAGCTCCAACGAGCAGGGCCCTCTGATTCCTCCTGTATTGAAATGTGTTGTAACTGTACTGTCTGCCCTCATGTTGTAAAATGCTGCGAAACTGTTGGTGCTATTTAAAACCTGTATAATCATAATAATAATAATAATAAAGTAGAACTAAAGGCCCACATACTTAACTTAGTTCCAACGGTCTGACACCCATGAGGTCCCTTGCCAGCATCTTCCCTGGGCGAAGAGCCGTTTTGATTTGCTGGTGCAGGATGACCTTACTCCCATGCATGTGCAGCTCAGTGCACATTCTGCAGAGGATTGTGAAATATGTTGCGGTAATACACTACATTTCTCCACTGAAATTAAGACCTTGCCTGTTCGGAATTTTTTAGTTTTTACATTTAATTCCACTTTAGATGCATAGTTCACCATAACAAAAAAATGCAGATAACGGTTGTCGGTGGATAAGAACAAACCAAGCAACTTTGACGAAAATAATTCCTTTGCTATAGGTGTAGGCCATTTATGTACCTCCTGAAGCCTGACTGAAAAACTCCCAGGATGTTGCTAAGTGATGCCCAGCTATTACTGTCACGTTCAACATCACAGGATTGAGCTTCTCTTTTGATTCAAAACCCCTCACATGTTCTTTCTCTCCCCTGATTCGGTAGCTCTGAGATAAGCATTACTCCTGTGATGGTGAAGATGAGCAGTAAGAACTGGGCCTCTCTTAGCAATGTCCTAGTAACATCTTCAGAGTTTTCAGGTCAGGTTTCATGTGGTACGCTACACCTATAGCAAGGGCTTAGGAATAACACACTTAGATCTGTCCAAACAAGAGTATAAGCCCTTGTACACACGGTCAGAGATTCCGACAACCAAATCCGTCGGATTTTGTCCGTCGGATTTTGTCCGTCGGATTTTGTCCGAAACTGTTGTATACACACGGTCGGACAAAGTTGTCGGAAAATCTGACGTGATAACGTTATTTCATTACGACGGGACTATGTTCACGCTAGTAGCCAATAGCTTTGGTGTAGGAATTTGATCTGAGCATGCGTGGCACTTTGTCCGATCGGAATTCTCTACACATGATCGGAGTATGTCCGATCGGAGCATTTTGTCGGAAAATATTTCTGGCAAGTTAGAAAAGTTAGTCCGACGGATATTCCGACGGAAACAGTCCAATGCAGACCACACACAGTCGGAATATCCGACAAAACGCTCCGATCGGACACATTCCGACGGAATCTCCGACCGTGTGTACAAGGGCTAATAGACATCCCGAGTATGATAACGTTTGAAACTCGAAATCATAAATTATAATAAATAACTATAAATAATTCTAACAAATAATAATATAATAATAATAAAAATAAAATGAATTCAATAATGTAATCAAATCAAAACAGTGAAATTTGCTCAGTTGCAGATTTGTCGCTGTCGTCACTTTCAGTGGTTGATGACGAATTTCCCCACAAATCACTATCGCTCAATTCTGCGAGTGATTCTAATTTATTATCGCTATTTTCTAGCTGCTCTAAAACCACTTTTGATGTAAAGGGACACTTTTTGATTGCTATGGACAATCTCAAGTTTCCAGGCAGAAAGAACAGTATATATAACATAATAGTGCATACAAGGCACTGGACAAAGCACTAGGGACAAAAGGAATGTGAAATGATTTGATAGAGTAATGTAATCTTACAGATTACAGTGTACTATATGTGTTATGTTTTTTTAACTTTTTAGATTTGGCGCCAGGCTCCACCCCCATGCATAAGGATGCTTGCAGGGAATGGAGCCCAGTACTGTGATAGATTGAGCGGAGGTTTCAGCCCACACACACAGCGAGGAGACATCTCACGATCCTGGGGACAAGGTAAGTAACTTTGCCTGGATCCTGTAATGCAATCCCAAGTGTGGCTCGGGGTTACCGCTTTTGGTAATGAAAATCCACCCCGAGCCACACTCGGGAATACCGCCAGGTAGGTTAAGCCTCGTCAAACGTTTTATTTCTTGACATGTCAAAATCAATGGTTCCCTATGAGAGCCCATTGAGTTGAATAGACGTTGTACCAGAAGTCGGATCATGGTGAAGATCTTGAAGGATAACCCTCACCAAAATGAAAAAAAAAAATGGCGTGGGGTTCCCCCCTAAGATCAAACCAGACAGTGAAGAGAGGAGAACCGACAAAAGGAGAAGACAGCGGAGATAGGAGAACCGGCAGCAGAAGAAGGCATCAGCGGAGGGAGAAGAAATCGGGAAGGAGAAGACGGAAGCCTGAGCTGCTTCAATAAATTACTCTGTCAAAAACCTGTGTACTGTTTTCTATTTTTGACACTTTTTTGGGGTTAATGGGTCGGGGTACCCCATACTCATTCATATAGGGTGGGGGGCCGGGATCTGGGGGCCTCCTTGTTAAAGGGGGCTTCCAGATTCCGATAAGCCCCCCGCCCGCAGACCCCGACAACCAAAGACCAGGGTTGTCAGGAAGAGGCCCTTGTCCCCATCAACATGGTGCTGCCCCAAAGCATCCACCCCCCATGTTGAAGACGTGGTCTGATATGGTCCCGGAGGGGGGAGGCCCTTTCCTGACCTTCCGAGCTGCATGCTCAGATAAGGGTCTGTTATGGATTGAGTTTGATGTTCTGTAATGGCCGGGCTCCCACAATCACCTCCATGCTCCTGCAATCACCGTTGACACCAGAACCAGGATCTGATCTGTGTGTGTAAACACAGTTTCTGGTTCTCTGAGGGCAGAAGAGACAGATTGTCTGTTCATATGCACAGTCCCCTCCTCCCTTCAGTTAGAACACACATTAACCCCTTGATTGCTCCCTAGTGTTAACCCCTTCCCTGCCAGTGACATTTTTACAGTAATCAATGCATTTTTATAGCACTGATCGCTGTGTTAATGCCAATGGTCCCAAAAATGTGTCAAAATTGTCCGATGTTTCCGCCATAATGACGCAATCCCGCTTAAAAATTGCAGATTGCAGCCATTACTAGTAAAAAAAATTAATAATAAAAATGCCATGAAACTATCACCTATTTTATAGACGCTATAACTTTTGCGTAAACCAATCAATATATGCTTATTGCGATTTTTTTTTACGAAAAAAAGACCAGTTTTCCCATCGGAATAAACTCTGAAGGTTTTTCTGACGGAGTTCCAATAAAATTCCACTGAAGCTGTCTTGCGTACACACGATCACACCAAAATCCGACCGTCAAGAACGCGGTGACGTACAACACGCACAACAAGACTAGAAAAAGGAAGTTCAATAGCCAGTAGCCAATAGCTTCCGTCTCGTACTTGCTTCAGAGCATGCATTGTTTTTGGTCCGTTAGAACAACATATAGACAAACAGTTTTCCCCATAGGAATTGGTTCCGTCGGAAATATTTAGAACATGTTCCATTTCTAGGTCTATCAGAATATTCGAAGTAAAAAGTCTGATGAGGCATACACATGATCGGAATATGATGAAAAGCTCCCGTCTGACTTTTTCTGTCGGAACATTCCGCTCGGGTGTACGCAGCATTACTGTTGCCTTTCTATCATCTCAAAACAGTCTGCCCATTTTCCTCGGACCTCTGAAATCAACAAGGCATTTTCGTTCACACTACTGCCGCTCACTGGATATTTTCTCTTTTTCGGACCATTCTGTGTAAACCCTAGAAATGGTTGTGTGTGAAAATCCCAGTAGATCAGCAGTTTTTGAAATACTCAGACCAGCCTGTATGGCGCCGACAACCATGCCACGTTCAAAGTCACTTAAATACCTTTTCTTCACCATTCTGGTGCTCAGTTTGAACTTCAGCAAGTCGTCTTCACTACATCAGGATGCCTAAATGCATTGAGTTGTTGCCATGTGATTGGCTGATTAGCATCATGTGTTACCAAGAAATTGAACAGGTGTACCTAATAAAGTGGTCGGAGAGTGTATATAATTTTTCTTTTGGCACTCCCCTTTTTTTTTTTGCTGTTTTTTGTTGTTTTATATTGTAGGTGGTGGCTCTCACTACTGCCCATGGTTGTAACTGTACTGTACATCGTTGTACTGTTGTACTTTTGAAATGTAAAAAAAATAGCATTTGTTAAAAACTGGTCTTACACATTCAACAGAGCATTTAAGGCATCTCTCTATGACTCAAAGAACTTTGACTTTCTTCCCCATTCTGATGCTCAGTTTTAACTTCAGCAAGTCGCCTTCACCACGTCTAGATGCCATTGAGTTGCTGCCATGTGATTGGCTGATTAGCAATTTGTGTTACCAAGCAACTGAACATGTGTACCTAGTAAAATGGCCGGTGAATGTAAAGGCCTGTACACATGATCCGAAAATCAACAAATATCGCTTTAGAAGGGATTGTATGATAATCTGACCGTTAGTACACAGCTTTCAAGAGCCAATTACAACAGTTCTGGCAAAATTATTCGAAGGGACAAACACGAAAATTTTTCTCGTACAACTCTCATTTAATAATTTAGCACACAAAAAGACAATACCAATACACTACAACACATTACATCACTTCCGATATTTTATTTTGTCGTACGAGAATTTTTGTAACTTTAATAACCTATTCAGTTTCTAAATGTGACTAGCAAGTGAAAATGTTGTCCCGTTTTCAGATTGTGTGTACGGGGGCCTTAATGGCCTCCACATACATAGCAAGGGCATTATTCAATTTTAGTCAAAAAGGAAGTCTCTTCTGCCATAAAGGCATCCTTCTGCCTGTCAGATGTCATGTTCACTGAGCCACACAGCAAACATTTACAGCCCAAATCGGCCCCCAATCTATGCTGTGGTAATGTGACTCGCATGCACATGAGAGGGAGTGGGATCATTGCAGCCTGGCCTATCAAGTGAGGATGGAAGCCTGGATTGGTCCCAGCACTGTGCAGGAGGACACCATAGTACAGTTAAATCTGTCATAATGCTGTGCATTAGAAGCGGCCCATCCATCAGGGATGCACGAGTGCCACCCCCCCATCCATACATCCGGCCCCCCGATCTACATACAGGGCGCCGGACTATGGATTACAATGGGGTGGGGGTGTTTTTTTGAAGCACATGATTAGAGCCAGAGGCTCTAATAGGCTTAAAAAAGGGTGGGCTTGAGGCAAAGGGCACTGTGCCCCGATCCCACCCAGTTGTGTGACAATAGCAAATGAATATTTGCTATTTTCACATTAAATCTTCTCCCCGCAAATCAGGAAGCGGGTTGGCCCATTTCCCGATTGGCCAAAACATCAGGTGATCCTATTGGACGCCTGGCCCCTAGGAGGAGGCAAGAGGAGACGCAGGAGTTGAGGATATCAGAGTTGCAGCCCACAGATTGCCACCAAGATCGGGTCTGCCGTGCTGGAGATGAGGACACCAGAGCCGCTGCCCACAGCCTGCCACCTAAATCGGGTCCGCTGTGCTGGAGATGAGGACACCAGAACTGCTGCCTGCAGCCCTCCGCCCACCACCTATATCATGTCCTCCGTGTTGGAGCAAAGGACACCGGAGCCTCTGCTCACAACCCGCCACCTAGATCAAGTCCGCCGTGCTGGAGATGAGGACACCGGAACCACCGCCCTCCGCCCACCACCTAGATTGGGTCCATTGTGCTGGAGATGAGGACACCAAAGCAGCTGCCTGCAGCCCCCTGCCCACCACCTAGATCAGGTCCACCATGCTGGAGCAGAGGACACCGGAGCCGCTGCCCACAGCCCACCACCTACATCGGGTTTGCCCTGCTGGAGATGATGACATCGGAGCCACTGCCTGCAGCCCGCCACCTAGATCGGGTCCGCCGTGCTGGAGATGAGAACCCTGGAGCCACTGCCCGCAGCCACCACCTAGATCGGGTTCGCCGTGCTGGAGCAGAGGACACCGGAGCCGCTGCCCACAGCCCTGTCACCTAGATCGAGTGTGCCCTGCTGGAGATGAGGACACTGGAGCCACTGCCCGCAGCTGCCACCTAGATTGGGTCAGCCATGCTGGAGCAAAGAACACTGGAGCCACTGCCTGCAGCCCACCACCTAGATCGGGTCTGCCATGCTGGAGATGAGAACCCTGGAGCCACTGCCCGCAGCCGCCACATAGATCGGGTCTGTTGTGCTGGAGCAGAGGACACCAGAGCCGCTGCCCACAGCCCCATCACCTAGATCGAGTGCACCCTGCTGGAGAGGAGGACACTGGAGCCACTGCCCGCAGCTGCCACCTAGATTGGGTCAGCCATGCTGGAGCAAAGAACACTGGAGCCACTGCCTGCAGCCCACCACCTAGATCGGGTCTGCCATGCTGGAGATGAGAACCCTGGAGCCACTGCCCGCAGCCACCACATAGATCGGGTCTGTTGTGCTGGAGCAGAGGACACCAGAGCCGCTGCCCACAGCCCCATCACCTAGATCGGGTGCGCCCTGCTGGAGAGGAGGACACTGGAGCCACTGCCAGCAGCCGCCACTTAGATCGGGTCCACCATGCTGGAGCAAAGAACACCGGAGCCGCTGCACGCAGTCCGCCACCTAGATCGGGTGCGCTGTGCTAGCGATGAGGATCACCTATACCCTGTTCAAAATTACTATGCCAATGATATTTTTCTCATTTACCTAAATAATTGATGTAAACAGTCAGCATAATTCTCATGTTATCAACTATTAAGAGTACAATTCAAATTTTATTGAACAAACCTCCTAATGATAACATTTTTTTTTTTTCAAAATAAAAAGCTTACAATGCACTTTTCCAAATTATTACGCACGGTAAGTTTCAAAACACTTTATAGGTTGTAAATAACTGAAAATTTTCATTTGTTGTGTTTGCAGCATATTTACTGAAATCAAAAGCTATTTCAATCAAAGTTTGAAAAATATTTTAACTTTTTAAACATTTTAACAAGTCACGTTACATTTTAACATAGGATCCCTTATTTGATAGCAGCTTCACAAGTCTTGCATTCATTGAACTTGTGAGTTTTTGGACAGTTTCTGCATGAATTTGTTTGCAAGATGTCAGAATAGCCTCCCAGAGCTTCTGTTTGGATGTAAACTGCCTCCCACCCTCATAGATCTTTTGCTTGAAGGGGTAGTAAAGGTAAACGTTTTTTCACCTTAATGCATTCTATGCATTAAGGTGAAAAAACATCTGACAATGCCGGTGCCCCCAGCCCCCCCCGTTTTACTTACCTGACCCCTCGAAAGTCCCGCGCTTGCCCCTGACATCCTCTTCGCCGCTCACCCTGGCCGTTGATTGGCTGGAGTGAATGGATTAAAAGCAGCGCACAGTGGAGATAAGTATAACATGTTTGTTATTTTTTTTAAAACATTTTTTTCCCTTTGGTGATCCTTTAAGGAGGCTCCAAAGGTTCTCAATAGGATTGAGGTCAGGGGAGGATGGAGGGCACACCCTGACTTTCTCTCCTTTTATCCCCATAGCAGCCATTGATGCAGAGGTATTCTTTACAGCATGAGATGGTGCATCGTCATGCATGAAGATGATTTTATGAAAGCATAGTTCTTCCTTCTGTAAAAGGGAAGGAAGTGGTCAGTCAGGAGCTCCACATACTTTGCAGAGGTCATCTTTACATCTTTACACCTTCTGGGACCATAAAGGGGCCGACCAGGCTCTAATAGGCTTAAAAAAAGGGTGGGCTTGAGGCGCAGGGCACTGTGCCCTGATCCTACCCAGTTGTGTGGTGTGACAATAGCGAATGCACATTCGCTATTTTCACACTAAACCTTCTCCTCGCCAATCAGGAAGCGGGTCGGCCCATTTTTCGATTGGCTAAAATGTAAGGAGATTCTATTGGACGCCTGACGCCTAGGAGGAGGAGAGAGGAGACGTACGGCGAAAGCCATCGTGCTGAAGATGAGGATACCGGAGCTGCAGCCTGCCGCTTGACACCAAGATCAGGTCCGCCGTGCAGGAGATGAGGACACTGGGGCCACTGCCCGCATCCTCCACCAAGATCGGGTCCGCCGTGCAGGAGATGAGGACACCGGAGCCACTGCCCACAGCCTGCCACCTAGATTGGGTTCGCTCTGCTGGAGATGAGGACACTGGAGCCACTGCACCCGCAGCCACCACCAAGATTGGGTCCACTGTGCTGGAGGTGAGGACACTAGAGCCAATGCCTGCAGCCGCCAGCTAGATCGGGTCCACCGTGCTGGAGCAGAGGAAACCGGAGCCACTGCCCACAGGCTGTCACCTAGATCGGGTTCGCCCCTGCTGGAGATGAGTACACTGGAGCCACTCCCCGCAGCCGCCACCTAGATCGGGTCCGCCGTGCTGGAGCAAAGAACAGCAGAGCCGCTGCACGTAGCCTACCACCTAGATCGGGTCCGCCGTGCTGGAGCAGAGGAGCCACTTCTTGCAGCTTGCCACCTAGATGAGGTAAGTGCCTGACAAACTTGGAGACAGTGGGTGGGGAGGGGAGCTGGGGTGTAGTGCCGCTGTGGGCTGCCGGGGGGTGACTGTTTGCTGCCCCCCCCAAAAAAATAACACCAGCCGCCACTGCTGTGCATACTAGTACATTATGGCATAACCCACCTGGGGGGGCCTTGGAAGAATTTATTTTTATTGGACTTTACTTCCGCTCTAAAGCTACAGAGCTTGGTTTTATCTACGGACACATAGGCAGTTTCTTGGTAAATATGAACTAAACTCTTTAAAGAGGAAATAAACCCTGGTGGGTTTTACTTCCTCTTTGTTCCCTTGCAAAGTAAAAGCATAATGCCCATTATGTGTCACTTACGTGCAATCGAAGGCGGCGATGTCCGCAATGTCCCTTCTGGAGGCCGCATCCATCTTCGCCCCTCTTTCTTCCAGGGCCGCGGACTGCGGCTCTGCGACTGGCTGGAGCAACTGGCTGGTGATGCGACTGCGACTGGCTGGTGATGTCACTACTGATGTCACTACTGCGCATGCGTGCGGGAATCGTCGGTCACGACACTCGCGAGTGAAGAAATGGCACAGAAGAGTTGAGATATCTCAGGTAGGTATTTCCACTACCTTATTATAGGCTTACCTATAGGTAAAACTGAAAATCAGAGCACTTTAAGGCAGTCTATAATCCTGTGTGGAAAAAAAAAAGCGAATGAAGGAATAAAACGGCTGCAATGCTCAGTTTATAGGTTGCCATTGCTTTTTTCCTGACTATGGTGAAGTTGTGTAGAAGGCCTGCAGGGACTGAGGTACAGCAGAGGCGGCAGTACTGCACACATCCAGTAGATGGCGCGAGGCCTCTGAACAGCTCCCCTCGCGCCGTTGACATTGAGGCAGAGAATGAGAAGGGAGTGATAGAGCCCGGTAAGGGAGGAGTGTGGAGGGCTGGCCGGAGAAGGAGGAGAGGGGAGGGGGGGATGTTCGGTGTGTAGATGGAGTGAGGAGACAAGGACTTGGCACTTGCTCTAGTGGGGTTGTGTGTCCGTGGTGGCAGTTGTCCGTGGCTGTAGTAGTTGTGTGTGAATTGTGTTCTTCCTACCTGTTGTGCGGACTGTACGTGTGGCCCGGGATCTGTTGGTGTCCCCTCCTCCCTCCAGGATGTCCTGACTGGTCCTGTAGCCCGGGCTCAGGAGTTGTCACCTCCTGGGCTCTGGACCATGAGAGCGGGTACAGAGACTGAGCTGAGCTGGAGCCCTGGGCTGATATACAGCGATAGTGAGCGGGATCCAGGCACCTACACATCCCCACCCCATGGCATGGAGCTGAGGGCTGCCCGACCACTGGGACACTGACAAGGACCACACCTCCACCTTCCTCCTCCAACCTTCCTTCCTTCCACCTCTGCTCCACCACACTTCTTCTTCTTCATCACTTCTCCACCACACCGACCGGCCATGGGACCAGGGGGTCCGGTGTGAGTGGAGCACACAACTTGGACCCCGAGTATGGGGCCCCTGGTCCCACTGCTCCTGGGGGCCCTGATTTGGGTCTGTGTATGGACAGATGATCCCAGCAAAGTCATCTCAGATCGGTATGCAGTCTACTGGAACAAGAGTAATCCCAGGTAAGAAGGCTTTCTTTATTTCATGGGGAAGGTGGAGGGCATCAAACTTCTACAGGTAGCTCTGTCCTATGGATGGAAGGTACCTACCGTCCAGATGATCAGTAGCAGGTTGTGCTCAGTCAGTCAATGAGTTGGTTCAGATGCCAATGTCTGGCAGTCCTGGATGTGATTGCCTGGTAAGTAATTAACTGTGTGTGGGCTAACTTTGTGTTACCAGCTGTGCTGTTTTCATGATGACTGCGGTGGGGTGGGGGAACCCTCAATGGCTAGATGTAGGGAACAAACCAGCAACAGATATTATTAACCCTGGCTGATCTTCAGCTCTGATGGTGTCTGTGTAAATTCGCAGTCTTTCGCAAACCTTTTTAACAAGGAGGAACACTTGAAAAAAACTTTCCAGGCTCAAGAAAAACCCATGACAGTAATTACTATATCTACAGCACATACTACGTTAGTGTGATGGTTAGTTGGAACAGTCCTGCTTGCAGTAGTGGTCAGCATGAAGAGGATTCCTTACATTGGTCCTCAGTGGGAACATTGCTCCTTACATTGTTGGTCAGTAGCAAGAGTGTTCCTTACAATAGTGGCCAGTGGAACGAATGCCCCTTTTATTGGTATTCAGTGGAAAGAGTTCCCCCCTACATTAGTGGTCAGTGGGAAGAGTGCACCTTATATTTGTGGTCAGTGAGAAGAGTTCCCCTTAAATTATTGGTCAGTGGGAAGAGTTCCCCTTAAATTAGTGGTCAGTGAGAAGCATTCACCTACATTGGTAGTCAGTGGAATGAATGCTGCTTATATCGGCGGTCAGTAAGCCGAGTTCCCCATACATTAGTGGTCAGTAAAATGAATGCTCCTTATATTTGTGGTCAGTGAGCAGAGTTCCCCTACATTGGTGGTCAGTGGAATGAATGCTCCTTATATTGGTGGTCAGTAAGCAGAGTTCCCCTTACATTAGTGGTCAGTAAAATGAATGCTCCTTATATTGGTGGTTAGTGGGAATAATTCCCCATACATTAGTGGTCAGTGGAATGAATGCTCCTTATACTGGTGGTCAGTGGCAAGAGTTCCCCTTACATTGTTGGTCAGTGGGAAGAGAATTCCTTATATTGGTGGTCAGTGGGAAGAATCTTCTATTACATTTAGATAAAAAGAGCATTGATGTCAGTGATTACATATCTGGGGGGTAGAAGTTACTCATTGATCAAGGAATCCCTAACAACATCTGAAGGAACACTTACATTAGTGATCAGTGGGAAGAGTGCTTCTTACATTGGTGGTCAGTAGAAAGAGTACTCCTTATATTGGTGGTCATTTGGAAGAGTGCTCTTTACATAGGTGATTGGTGAGAAGAATCCTCTTTACGTTAGTGGTCAGTAGGAAGAGTGCTCTTAATGTTACAGTGTTGCTGAGTGGGAAGAGTAAGAAGAGTGCTCCTTTCATTGATGGTCCCTTTGGAAGAGTGCTCCCTATATTGTTGGTCAATGGGAAGAATGCTCCTTATGTTGGTGGACAGTAGGAAGCGTGTTTCTTACGTTAGTGGTCAGTAGGAAGAGTGCTCCTTATGTTGGTGGTCAGTAGGAAGAGTGCTCCGTACGTTGGTGGTCAGTAGGAAGAGTGCTCTGTACATTGGTGGTCAGTAGGAAGAGTGCTCTGTACATTGGTGGTCAGTAGGAAGAGTGCTCTTTACCTTGGTATTCAGTGGGAAGAGGGCTCCTTACATTGGCGGTCAGTGGGAAGAGGGCTCCTTACATTGACGGTCAGTGGGAAGAGGGCTCCTTACATTGGTGGTCAGTGGGAAGAGGGCTCCTTACATTGGCGGTCAGTGGGAAGAGGGCTCCTTACATTGGTGGTCAGTGGGAAGAGGGCTCCTTACATTGGCGGTCAGTAGGAAGAATTCTCCTTATATTGGTGGTCAGTGGGAAGAGTGCCCCTTGAGCTGGTGATCAGGAGGAAGAGTGCACCTTACGTTGGTGGTCATTAGAAAGAGTGACCCTTACTATGGTGGTCAGTGGGAAAAGCACGCCTTACATTGGGGGTCAGTGGGAAGAGTGCCCCTTAAATTGGTGGTCAGTAGGAACAGTGTGCTTTTTGTTGGTGGTTAGTAGGAAGAGTGCTCCTTACGTTGGTGGTCTATAGAAAAAGTGTTTCTTACTATGGGGGCCAGTGGGAAGAGTACTCCTTACATTGGTGGTCAGTAGGAAGAATTCTCCTTACATTGATGGTCAGTGGGAAGAGTGCTCTTTAAATTGGTGGTCAGTGGGAAGACTTCGCCTTACATTGGTGGTCAGTGGGAAGAGTGTTCCATATGTTGGTGGTCAGTGGGAAGAGTGTTCCATATGTTGGTGGTCAGTGGGAAGAGTGCTCCTTAAATTGGTGGTCAGTGGGAAGAGTGCTCCTTACGTTGGTTATCAGTAGGAACAATTCTCCTTAAATTGGTGGTCAGTGGGAAGAGTGCTCCTTACGTTGGTGGTCAGTGGGAAGCATCTCCCCTTACATTAAGCTAAAAAGATCATTGGTGTCACTAATTACATGTCCAGGATGATAGACGTTACTCATTGATCGTGAAATCCCTCACAACCTGTGGAGGAACCCCAGTTGAGAAAGGCTGTCATAGAGTATGGAAACCTATTTTGTGTTTGTCAGCTTTTGTTTGTAAACAGAACTTTTCTGAGTGCCCCATGCCCAGCAACATACTTGTGCTGTTTCTCCTGCTTCATTAGACATTATGAGTGGCGGTGGGCTGTGTGTATGTGAGATGCTGGCTTGTGTTCTAGTGTGTCTGCTTTCCTGAGCTGATCCAGATGCTGCTGCTGCAGGAAACTCCAGGGACCTGAGCTTTCCCCTAATGCTCAGGATCATTATGAGCTACAAGTGCATTTGATGATCGTAGGCTGTCTCTCAAGGAACAGGCGTTTTGTATTGTGAATTTAACACAGCCGCAGAGCCTCAGAACAAAAGTAAAACGTCTTAACACAAACCTGAATCTTTGTATCTTAGAAAGATCTGTTTTTGATATAAGGGTGTAAGCCTTCTTAATAGTAAATGCTTTTCTACAGCCTATTTATATTACTGGTGCACATGATGCTGTTTTGGCTGGCAAGGGAAGCACATATGGGTTGGCATGCTTGGTGCATGTTATGTGGCACTAGTTGGCGTTCACAATGCATATTATGTAGTATTTAGCCGCTATGACATTTCAATGCATGCTGTTGCTTGGAATGCTTTTTATACATACATTTTGTCAAACAATTAACTGTTCTAAACAGACTGACATTCCCAGCATGGTTGTGCTGTGTAGTATTTATTTCCAAAGCCATTGCATGCTTCAAGTTTTCCAAACAACATGATATTGTTTTTCCCAGTCGATGTAGGAAGTATGTTATATAGTGTGTTGAGAAAGTTATCATGACCATTTTATTTTAATATTTTCTTTGAGTGAATGAAGCATGAATGTAGATTGCTACGCCGATTGAAAGATGAAACAGTTAGCAAATGCATTGCGTCTGCGTATATATTTGTACAGATATGAATAACGTACCCAGCACATGGGAGGTCCCTAACCACATATGAGTTCATTTGTCTAGTAAACATCCGATACATGCCAACATTTTATGTACTAGTTAGTTTGCCAGAACTCTTTGCTGCTTATGTTTAATAAGACAAACAGAGCGTCAAGCAAAGCGCAGCATCCTATCGTAAACCAATCACAATCTGTCTTTCACTAATCTGACTGCAGCAAAATGAAGTCGAATTGGTAGTCAGCGATTAGAGCACTTTGCACATAATCATTGCTGCTTTACTGCTTTATTAAATACGCTTTATTATGTATTGCTCTGCTTTTGTCGGAGTATTTCCATGTGTTATATCCATTACAGCATGGGCTGGATAAACCTAGTTCAACAAAGGCTTGTTCTAATAGCACTTAACGCTGAGTTATTGCTGGAATGAAATATCTGCGTGTTTGTTACGTGTGCTGGGCAGTGTGAATCAGCATGTTTTCTTCAACGTAGTGGAGTGCATGTTGGCATTTTACGCAAAATCAACTTTCCACTACGAAAGTTTGAATAGTTTGGCATCCTTAGTAAATGTCATGACCAGTTTACCTGTTTAGTAGTATACAATGATTTTTTTTTTTTGCAGTATTTTTTTTTGTATTTTTCAACATTTCAATAAAAGAAAATAAATAATAAAAGAAAGAAAATAACATAGTATTGTCGTAATACAGTATCATTGGCCATCATGTGTTGACGTGTATCATATAGAAGTGTTTCATATCATGATTATTAGTCTATATTAGGTTACCTATTGGATGTTTTGTAATGTTGGCATGTTACAAGCATGTTTGGGAATAGACATGTATTCCATATGTATAGTGCATTGTAGTGTCACATGATCAGCCTTATGTATGTAAGAAGAAGCATGTTACATTCACTTGGTGTGACCCGTGCATACACATTGGGAAGCATGAGTTTGATAGGATAAATGAAAATACGTGGTATCACATGTTGGTAGGACGAATGGATGTGGAGCGTGCAGCATGGAATGATAATGATATGTACTGTGCAGTGTGTGTACATAATACTCGGAACCTGTGCAATATGAGCTGCCCGGGTACTAAGAGCATGGGCAAGCATTGGACATTTTCAAATAACTGATGTACAGTATGCGTGTATAGCATATATAGTAAAGTGTTGTTATCACTGAGTTTGGTAAGTGTGAAAAGAGAGTAAATATAAAATGAAAGTACTATACGTACTGGTATAACGGGTACAGTGCAGTGTACACAAAGCTAAAGAATGATGTCTAATATGTACACTATAGTACAGAGGGAAATGTGTTTGTGGAGAGTACAAGAGTGTTTGGAATGCTAGTTATATGTACAGTATAGTTTGCTCTATGTACAATATATAGAGGTAGATTGGTCTGAGCAGTGCATGCATAGGTAAGTACTTAGAACTGACAGTCTGGCATGACCATTATAGGGCTGCTCAGTCTGCTGCTTTATGTGTGCGGACTTGCATGGCATCATGTATGACCAATGCAGAGTAGATGGCATGGTTAGTGTAATTTTGTTGTAGGGCAGCATTTCTAGAATTTAGAACATGTAACATAGTTTCCTGTTCATGTATGTACGTATATGTAATTTCATCTGTTTGTGGTTATAGCATAGATATGATCATTGTTTGCAATCTTGGCATGTATCGCCTATGGAAGGTTGAGAAATGCTAAGTGCTCATTAGCAGAGCCTATTCATTTACTTGATACACTGTAGCACAAAGCATGTGGTGGAATGTGTTGCCCATGTTGAAAGGGGTGGCTAGACAATTCCTGTGTATTATGTGGAACAGCCTGATTTTCTCTGTGTGCACACCACTTAGTACGTGTCACGCCCAATTTACATGCCCACTTATGTATGCCTATTATATGTTCCCACATTGGCTTGTATGTTGTGTAGTGTGCTGTCATGCTTGCTATACATTGTATACATATTGCTGTAACATTTTTCAGAGTATATTTTACATGTAATATGTAATGCATTATATTATAGTACATTAATCTGTGAGATGATCATCACTGAATCAACTGCTTCCGTCTAGTTTGGGCAAAGATCATCATGGCCACAGCCAGATTTGGACTGCTGCACATATCCTTGGCCAACAGAGCACAGGGAAAATAGCAATCGGCTGAATGGGATATTTTCGGCTGACTGCTATTGTCCCCTTGATATAAGCCAGAACCAGCATGCTTTCCCCTCCCTCCTCAGTAGGCATAAACATGTATGCTCAGGCAACCAGAGCACGCTTTTTTACACACTTAGGTTAGAACAAAAAAAAAATCTTATAAGACTATACCTGCAAATTGAACCGCCCTGTAATAGCCAGCTAACAAATCCATAGACCTGAAATTCAAAACAAACTTTCTAAAACAAAACGCGTGCCGCATAGCGGCTTTGGGAAAACAAAAAGGAATAGTACCCATGTAGTTTATTTTTCTATAAAATTCAACAAAATTAAGCTATCAAATATCACTGTATCCAACATATTGTAGCAACCTCTCTGCTTGTTCCAGATACAAAATTACAAAAAAAAAAAGATTCTTGTTATTTTTACTTAGTTTTATTTTTAAAGCCCTCACACATGGAACTTGGCACGAGTTATACAAATAATTCAAGTTGTAAGCATTCATAAGCGTTTCAAGTTCATATTCATGCCACACTAG